>NW_007248482.1:288036-346738 GCF_000164805.1 Carlito syrichta
GTAGCGCATGCCTGTAATTCTGGCTACTTAGAAGGATGAGGTGGAAGGATCGCTGGAGCCCAGCAGGTCGAGGCTGCGGTGGCCAGAAGCGGCCACTGCACTCCAGTCTGGGTGACAAAGTGAAACTCCAACTCAAAAAAAAACACAAAACAAAAAAACAACTTAAGGCTGAGAAATATATTGGCTCTTCTCTACTTTTTTTCCTTCCCTGTGCGTTTTGTAGCCTCAAGCATCTTGTCAATAATTATAAAATTTACAAATGAGATAAACAGAAAAGAATTAGGACAAGCTGTTGAAACTGCATGTAACTAAGTTTTATGATATTACCTGAGCCCAGCAGGTCAAGGCTGCAGTAGCCATGAGCATGCCACTGCACTCCAGGCTGGGAGATGGAGTAAGACTCTGACTCAAAAAAAAAAAAAGAAGGAAAGAGAGAAAACTATGCAGAAGATACTAGACTTATTTGCAGATGTCTTGTTAGTAGTTTGGAGAAATGAAAGTTCAGGCCTGCTGACATGAGTGTATTTCTTTTGGGAAAAAAAAATGCACCATGACAACTTCAATGGCAATAACTGATTTATCCTTCATTTCTGAGTTTTAATGCAGATCTGATTGCAACGAAGCACATTGTCCAAGTTTCTAAAATTGGTCAGCCTAACAAACAGAAGTAATTGCAATCAGATGTAGCATAGGATAAGGTCAGCAAGTTATCTGAATGGGGGAGAAAATTTGCGTAGGATTTTAAAAGGCAAACACAATATGTTAGAGTTTATCACTTCACCCTCCACTCCCTTCTTTCTTTTTCTTCCTGGCCCTCTTGCTTTTCTTCACAAAAGCTCCATTATTTGGATCTAAGTCATAAAACAGTTCATTAAGTTGACAAGCACTAAAAGAACAATAAGAATCTGCCTCATTGGGAAACATAGAGTCACAACAGGAAATATATAACTTGATCTGGGAGCAGGAAGTAACAGAGAAAATGGAAAGATTTTTAAATGACCTTTGAAGCTCTAGGAAAAACTTAAAACCCCTCCATCACTATGTTCATGAACAAAAAAATGAAACTTTCACACAACGTTTCTAGGAGGCAAGTATCTCCAAACATGCTGTGTTATCAGTCCCAAGACATCGTTCCTTTGGTCTTTTCATTTACCAGATAACTCATATGAAAATGTTCAGATAGATTGATCTTGGTGTTGAATGGTCCCTTTGTGAGACTATAAAAATAACAACCTTTAATGGAATTTAAAGTAAATATGAGTCCCTTTTGCATTTTGAGGAGTGACTGTGAAAGGAGAGCAGATGAGTTGAGAGGATACAGAAAGATGATGATCATTTAAGAGAGACGACGTAGAACACCAGAGAGCATCTGGAGAAAGATGTGTTTGTGTAAGTGACCCGATCCTAATTCTGTTCCTGATCTTTGGGAATGTGAAGAACATTTTCTTGTTACTAAAATTTAACTTCTCTTTGGCTGTTATTTTATTATTCTTAAAGAAGTAAGTTGGACTTCATACTTAATTTTCAGTGTGTTCCAGAGAACTCATGTTCCGTGGAGCTGCTTCGAGATTATGCAAGTTCAAAGGTCAAGAAGAGAGAGTGTGCCAAGCAGGGAGCCTGGTATCTACCAACTGATTCCATCAAATCATCTCTACATATTTGTATTACTTCTTTATGTTTCCACTTAATAATGCTTTTGAGCAAATAATTTGCAGCTAAAAATAAAATTTGAAAAATTCTGAATGAAATAATATCTGTATTGAAAGCTACCACCTAACCCCCTTCTACCCTATACATATTTAGAGGACTTCAAAACACTTTACAAAACTTTGAGGGCAAGATTTATACAATTATAGATTTATAGTCTTGTATAATTTCAAGAAATTTTGAGGGATTTTTCTACTCCATAGAAAATGGAATTCTGGAAACATTTTGATTTTTTGATATCATATAGCTAGCTAGGGATGGAACTAAGTTGGAACTCAACCCTCCTTCATCTCATCTTTGAATGTCCTATGTCAACTAGCATAGCTCTTGCGCATTGGAGGTGTACAATATATACCTTTGAAATAATTCTTAGTGTTTGCACGTGAAAACTGAAAAGAGACAGGGCAAAATTCTGTTCGCTTGGTGACTGTGGGTCTTCCTGTGTATGTCTGTCCCTTCTATTTTAGTACTTCCTATTAAAATGTGTCTATTTTTGATATCCATATCTCTTGTGTTTCTTGGACATCCTCTTTTAGCTCATAGAGAATTTACCAAAGACTGAAGAGTTTCTACAAATGACATCAAATGCCTTCAGTCTGTGTTTCTATAATTTCTCAACTTTTACCCACAAGTGGTTCCTTACAAATAAGAGCCCTGGATTCATGCTTACCAGTACACTGTAGTATAAACTTGACTCCTGTTATGGATTCCCTATGATACACAGAGAGGAAACTTTGTCAGTTTGCATGGTCTTGCATACTGAGATATTCTTTTCATTTGACTCTTGATGTTATGGTCCAATTTATAAGGTGGCAATCAGAGGTAGGAGAAATTTTACTATTTTGGTGGAGGTCTATGCTAAAAATAAAACTTTTCTTAGGGTTGTTAAGAAAAAAATGTTGAATTTGTGAAAACTGGAAGAAAAGAAGACTGTCATTCTAGCATTTTCTAATGGGCCCATCAAAAATTACTTAGTTCTCTAGAGAAATATATCTTTGTTTGACTTGCTATTTACTTTGATTAGGGCCTACACTCTATGAAGCGTATTAACTTGTTTATTTTGTCTGGAAGAGATTCAAAGAAAAAGAACTCCAAAGGTAATAGTTTTATTATCCATTGGTCATTTCCATTTTAAATTTTCTATTTCAGCATGCTATTTCTAAGAGACCATATTCCTGAAATGCTTTCAGAATCTGTTTTAACTAAATCTGACTGGTTCCCTTATCAATGAACTAAATAAATTTTTGACATAAGTTCATTCCATATTTTTATGGATCTTTGTTATAATCTGAGTGTTTGCGTGCCCTCAAAATGTATATGTTGAAATCCTAACCCCTAAAGTAATGGTTTCAAAAGGTAGGTCCTTTGAGAGGTGATTAGTTCATGAGGGCAGGCTATCATGAATGGACTCAGTGTGCTTATAAAAGAGGTTCCAGGGAGACCCTTGGTCCTTTCACCATGTGTGGATACAATAAGAGGCCATCTTTTTGAGGAAACAGGTCCTCACCAGACACTCATTCTGTAAGAACCTTGGTCTTGGACTTCCCAGTCTTTAGAAATGTGAAAAATGAATGTTTGTTGTTAGTAAGCAATCCAGTTTATGGTATTTTGTCATAATAACCCTAAGATGACGCATAATTTTGAAAATTAGGCAATTAATTATTGCACAACAATTTTTGAGGTCATTCCACTAAGATGTCCTAATGGACTCACTTACCAAAGCCAATTAAGCTGTGTTATTACAGAACTGCAGTCCCTGGACTATTTAAGAACAGGCACATCTTGTCTGACCTCCCAGAGTGAATTGCAAGTATGGCACCAGAACCTTTCCTTTGTTGAATCTCTTTTGGGGGGTTTGTTTTTCTTTTTTCCGTTTCTGTATTCTTTCTGTTTCATGGCTAAATCTCTTGGTCTATCAATATCAAAGTCTGTCTATATCGGTGTTAGTGCTGTATTCTTTTCTAAAGTTGAGATCAGGGATTAAGAGTTATCAAATCTGTAGTCTGGCTGTGACTGTATAAGCAATAGAATAACTTGTATAGCAATGTATTGTTTGGGCACTGTGTCTTTCTATAACTGTGTCCAGGGACTAATGGTTATCAGACCACTAGGCTGGACTCATCTGAGTAGTCAGGAGAGCATCTTGCATATAGGAATATAGTTTTTGCACAACTGATAAATTATTCCCTGTTCGGGACAGTGATAACTGGAAATCTTATTTTATGGTCTGATCATTTAGTGATCTCTATCAGGTAAACAGTGCAGAGTTATTTTTTGATTGGGTGAGATACGATAAAGAAGCTTGAACTGTTAGTCTTTTTGTTTATATGTTTTTAATTAACTCAAATCAACTATGAAAATGTTTTATTCTCTATAAAAAGGAGAATAATCTTTTGAGATCTGAACCGGTAAGATTTTATGCTCTTTGTTTATTTTTGCCCCATGGCTAAAGATGTAGAACTGATGTTATCACTTTTCTTTGTGTTTATATGGTTGTAATAGAGAAAAATCTTTCTCTCACTGTGTAGGTTTGAAATATTTTCTACTTTCTGAGTCTATTAGCAATTTAAGTTATAAAGCCTCTAAAATTAAAAAAGTTTAGTTTGACTGGTTTATGTATCTTCACTCATTTAGTTATTTTCAACTTTCTGCAATGTTTTGTGACTTTCAGTATATAGGTATTGCATACTTTTTGTAATTCATCTAAAATATTTTATATATTTTGATGTTACTATATACGACATTGTTAATTTTAATTTCTAGTTGTTTACTGCTAGTATAGAGAAATAAAAAATGATTTTTGTATATTGATCACATACCTTGTATCTTCTCCACTAAACTTCTTTGTTAGTTTGAGTAGTCATTTTGTGGATTACTCACGATTTTATAAAATGGTATGGCAAGTACCTAGTCTGTGAACAAAACACTTGTATGTCTTATTTTGTCTATTTTAGGCCTTATTTTTCTTGCCTTATTACATTGTTTATACTGTCTAATACAGAGTTGAATGAAGGTGGTGAGAGGAAATATCTTTGCCCAAGTTGTACTTTCTTAGGGAGAATACATTCATTATTTTGCGATTATCTATGATATGATTTATTGTAAGCGCTTAATAGATATCCTTTATCAGATTAAATAAATTCCTTTTCTTCACTCAGGGTTCATGTCCGTTGAGAGAATCATATGCTTTTATTTTCTATTTTAGTTTGAATATAATGAAATACATTGATTGATTTTTCTAATGATAATATAAACTTACATCTCTGGGATAAACATCATTTGATCATGATATTATCCAGTCTATAAATTGCTTGATTCCATTTGGTAAAAGTTTTGTTAAGGATTTTTGTTTCTATATTAATGAAGGATACTGATTTGTAGTTTTCTGTTCTCATAATGTATTTGTCTGGTTTTCTTTTTAAGTTAAGGCTGACTTCATAAGATGAGTTGGGAAGTGTTTTCTTCAATTTTGTAGTACTTTTGTATAGAACTGATATTATTTATTTCATAAATGTATGAAAATAATTCACCGATGAAAAAATCTTGGCCTGAAATTTTGTTTGCTGGAAGGTCTTAACCACAAATTCAACTTTCTGCAAGCAATAAGCTGAGGACAATCATAGGGCACACCTCATTTGTTGTCCTTCTCTCAGGGATAAGTGTCTGTTATTGTCTTGTGTCTGAAAAAAATCACTGATTTATATACTTTTGTCCAGTGTACTAGATGTTTAAGGTGTAATGGTAAATCCTGTCTCTGCTACTCCATCATGGTTAGAAGAGAAAGAGTTTTGGTACTCAAGAGTTTGTTTTTAATGTGTTTGCTTATAAAAACGTTTTGCTATAACAAGAGTAGACTGTCACTTTTTTCCATCTTCAAGTGACAAATTAGGTGTGGAATATCTAGTCTGCTCTTAAAAAGAACTAGTGGAAAGAATATTTTATACTCATTGGATAATCTTACCAGAAAGCAAGATTTTAAATGTGAGCAAAATAATTTTGTGCTTTGTGATGACTTTGTTAGGTCCTCAATTTGTTTTTAAAAAAAACAAGTAACAGAAGTTTTCCAGTTCTGAACTGTTATGACATATTCCAATTGTATTTTATCACATCATGTTTATTTTAAAATAACATAATTAATGTCACTTTAATTACCATGTAGTTAAACTCAACCGGTATTAGCTCAACCATTCATCATTCTTATGCAACTATTTTCCAATGTTAATCAAATGATTTCTCCCATAATGTCACATTTCATTTTCTCTCCACAAGATTGTCTTAATTTTTTAAAAATTTCACAATGTTTACATGTAAAACTATCTTTAAACTTTTCTGAATGAATATTAGAAAAACAATTAATTTTTTTCTTTCACCTTGTAGAAAGAGAGATGATAAAAATAATCAGGCCTTTTGGTATGCTCCATTGTTATTAATTAGCTCAACATTGTGGCATGTGTTTAATGAGTAAAGCTGTTAAATAAAAGAAGCTCAAGTTTAGGTTAACTTTATACAGGTAAGAAGTTATTAATATAACTCTTATGGATTGTATGTTTTATAGATTGCATACTTTGCAAGATGCACTGGAAAGTCTTAAAAAATTGTCAGTCCATAATATGTTTTTACCTTGAATGGAAACATTAATCTTATCCTTAAAAGAGTTATGTATTTTATGTACTTAAATAGTGAATTTTCCTCTTCTCCATTATGATATTATTTCTTACTATAACAAATTAATAGCTATCCAGTTTTAACATCAACAAGTTAAAACTCTCACAAATGTCCAAAGTCATGAATTTGGTTGTTGATAAAGGAAAGTTTGAGAACTTTTTTGAAAAGACTAAACTAGAGATACTTAATGTTATGAGCTGAATTATGCACTCCCAAAATTCATATGTTAAAATCCTAATCCTCAGAGCATCAGAATGAACTATATTTGGACATGGGTTTTAAAAAAAAAATTAATCACAGTCTCACTGTTGCCCAGTCTGGAGTGTAGTCACATAGTCACCACCACCACAGCCTCTACCTGTTGCACTCAGGCAATTCTTCTGCCTCATCCTTCCAAGCAGCTGGAACTACAGGCGGATGCCACCACACTTTGCTAATTTTTTTGATTTATTGTAGAGACAAGGTCTTAAACTTCTGTACTCAGAAAGTCCTTTCGTCTCCACCTCCCAAAGTGCTGGGATTACAGGTAAATACTGTCTCTGTTACTTCATAATGGTTAGAAGAGAAAGAGTTTTGGTACTCAAGACTTTGTTTTTAATGTGTTTACTTATAAAAATCTTTTGTTATAACAAGAGTAGAGGCCATCTTCAAGTGACAAATTAGGTTTGGAATATCTATCTGCTTTTAAAAAGAACTAGTGGAAAGAATATTTTATACTCATTGGATAGTCTTACCAGAAAGCAAGATTGTACCCAGCATGGAGATTGAGTCTTTATAGAGATAATTAAGGCAAAATGAGGTCATATTGTGGGCCTTAAGCCAGTGTTACTATTATTCTCATAGGAAGAGGAAATTAGGCCACAAATACAGAGAAAAGACAGTATGAAGATAAAGAGAGAAGTTGACCATCTACAAGCCAAGAAGAGAGGTCTTAGCATAAAATCAATCTGGCTAACAGCTTGATCTTAGACTTCTAACCTTCAGAACTGTGAGCAAATAAACTTATGTTGTTTAAGTCCTTTAGTCTGTAGTAATTTTGTTGTGGCCACCCTAGCAAACTAGCCCTCTCAAGCTGACATGATTTAGACAGCACTGACTATATTTGGGAGCTACGTAAGGATTTCTAGAACTCTTTTTCAATCTAGAACGAGATAATGTCATGAAATCAACTGCTGTCCCACTATCCATCAGGAAAAATTAAAAAAAGATTAACTCAATCTTAAAAGGAGGTAAACGGAATTATACTTACTTGTTCTGAAATATTGTATATATTGTTTTTAATGTTCTATATTTCACTGGATATTCCAGAAAACTCCTCCCCCCTTTTCTTGATCTGTCTCTGTCCTCCAACTTAGTACAAAATACATTTGCAGCTTGAAATTGAAAAATTCCTTAAATGTTATCTTTTTCTTTTTGATCTCTCGGAATATAGAAACAAATATTTTTTCCATGTCTTTTTACTTTTCTTAACAATTTAGTTATTTGCATAGGTTCAATAAGAAGCTGATTTCCTTTTTACCAAGATATAATTGATCAAATTCATTGTGTAATCAAAGACTTACTTGGGGTGTCATATTTGAGAACTTATCTAATACCTTTGTGATGAGATCATAATTAAGAAACAAGGGTGCTAACTCATGTGGAATCGATACCTATAAAGCCCTCACAGGAAGCTGGCCTGATACCTGTTTTGTGCTTGCAGAGTCCTAGCAGTCAGGTAGTCAGGAAGGTCATTTATTTGCAGGTCAGATATGTTAGCAGATATTGATAAACTCCAAGAAAGAGGAGTTAGCCCATATTTATAGATACTGCAAATGAAACCTGTGAGAGAGAATTTTTTGAGCGTGGTTTCTTACCTTCCAGATGGAAAAATAAATAATAGAGGTTTTTGAAGTCCATGCAGAATCCAGAATTCTTTATAAAATTTCCAGGCAAAAGTTAATTATATGACATCAGTAATTAGTACTAGATTTGATGATGCTAAAAAGCTTATATAGTTAAATAATTTCTCTTGCTTTACCTATATATGTTCATATATATTAATTAAGCTGAAGCATTATGAAACCAATCTTTTTATGATTAAGAATCATCTCTAGAGATTATTTTTTGGGGAGACTACTAATAAAAACATATCCAAAACATAAAAATAAGAAAAGAGGATGGCCACAATTCTTTTCAATATCCTACTGCTCTAACCAAGAAGTATTTAATTATACCAGTGTATGTCTTGTTTGACCTGCTATGAACCACTGATTAGAGCTCAGACTCTAGAATGTTTCATGTTAGTTTGGTGACTTTTGTTCAGTAGAGATTTACATAATTTATGACTGGTAGAAAAGATGTTCACAAAAGTTATGGGCTTATCGTCTGTAGGCCATTTGTCAGTTTAGTCTCTAACTTGACAAACTTATTTCAGCATGTCTTCTCTGAGGAATATATAAACCTCTGTTACTCAAATGCTCTTGGAATAAGTTTTATCATCCTGCCAGTAGGTAAGTCAGTCTTTGGATACCTGTACACTCTATATTTAGATCAGCATCAGGTTCTTGACATTTTGAAAATTATATGTTGACATGGCAGAAACACTGGTGTCTGTAAGATAATCAAATATCCAGCCTGATTATAGTAACTCATGTATTTTGGATTGAAATGTGTGCTCCCCAAATTCACATATTGAAGTTCTAACCCTCAATACTTGAAAATTTTGGAGATAGGTCAATTTCTGCAGATGTGCTTAGTTTAAGTTAAAATGAAATCATTAGGGTGGGCCCTCATCCAGTAGGACTGATATCCTTATAAAAAGGGGAAATTTGGATGCAGACACACATATAAGAAGAACACTATGTGAAAATGAGGTCAGAGACCAAGGTGATGCTTCTATAAGCCAAGACATGCCAAAGATTGCCAACAAATCACCAGAAGCTAGCAGAGAGGTTTATGAAGTAGATTCTCCGACACAGCCCTCAGAAAGAACCAGTGACCTTGGATTCCTAGCTTCCAGTGAAACAATAAATTTTGGTTGTTTAAGCTTTCAAGTTGGTGGTATGTTGTTGCAGCCTGGAAAACCAATATACTCAATTAACTACTTTACACTCAGTATTATGTTGGTACAAAATGCTTGACTCTGTGAGTATAACAGAAAGTTAAAATTTCCCATTCTGGGAAGTTTCACAGAATCAGAGGTTGTCACAACAAGTCCTATTCCCTGAAAGGCTTATGATTTAGTGGGTTGATGCATAAGTTTTTAGTGTTTATTTTTGGCATGGCAGCACTGTGGTGTTGGAAGTTTGTTTATTATTTGTCCTCTGTATTTGGATGGACCATGTTATTCTTGTGACTATACCTTGCATTTTGTAGATTTGAAGAATGTTGGTACTGCTAGTGAGCTAAAGAAGGTGGCGTATCAAGTGGAAAAAAATGAATACTTCCAACATATTCGTCTGTTTGAGCTTAACAGAGGAGTACAGGCAGCGGAGGCAGCTCAAAACATTTGTGCCATGTACAGGGAGAATACTATCAGGGAGAGCACGGCAAGAAAATGGCTGTCATTTTAAGTCACTTTGACCTGAGTGATGCTCCACATTCAGGAAGACCATTTAAATGCCTTAATCCAGGACGATCCATGTTAGTCAACCCAAGAATTGACAAATGTGATGAACTGTGACCAATCAATCATCACGTGTCATTTGCTTTCCATATTCAAGTGAAAAACACTATGAACTTATGCATCAACCTTATATATAGTGAGATACAGCATAGTCTTAAAAATTAACAGAACTCAAGTGAGGAGTAATTCACAAATTGTTTAAAGGGATTGATCTAACAGCTGTATCAGATCAAAAAAGAGAAAATTCTCTAATAATACAACCCTGGAGATAATCAATATGGTGGAAAACACAGTATTGTTATAGCATTGGAGTGAATGTACTCATCTGTTGGTGAGGGAAATGGTTTTCAGTCTTTCAAACCCAAGGCAAGAACAAATCTGTAATCATAAAGGAAGTAATGAAGGACACAAAGAAGGTGAAGAAAGCATTAACATGTAGGGGTGGAGGGCAGAGGATGGAAATTAATATATGGTAAGTACCAATTACCTCGTTCAGTACCTAGAAATTTTTTTCTTTTCTTTTCTTTCTACATTCTATCTCATTGAATCCTCCCAGGAACCTTGTTACATATCCACTTAGCAGTTAGTAAAATTGAGGCTTAGAGATGTCAAGTATGCTGCCCAAGGTCACACAGGATCAGCTAATAAGTGACAGAACAGAGTTTTGAACCTAGGCTGTCTGACTTCAAAAATGCATATTCATTTGGCTTCCATCATCTTGAAATAAAGTAATATAGATATAACACAAGTGTCTAAACATTAGTTATGATGGTAGCTACTCATGCTGCCCATGAATTTCACCACTCTTTGGGACATGGAAGACTGAACTTCTTGGTTCCCTTGTGGTTGGATGTGTTTCTGACCAATGGCTCTGGCTTCTGACCTGGGAAGAAACAAATGCCATTACTGGGCCAGAACATAATCATCAGGGAAATACCCTCCAGAGCTCTGATTTTTCTGCTTCAGCAATAGTAGAGATCTGCATTATGATATAGAATGGATCTATCTGGGTTCCTGAGACACTACAATGAACAAATGTCCCCCACTGAGCTACACTGGGTATATCACAGTAGTGAAAAGCAAACATTTTCTGGTTTAAAATTATACTGACTGATAACATACATTATTATTATTTTTTTTAAATTAGGGATGTAGAAAGTGAAGTCTTTTATCTCCAAAATTCTATGATTCTAGGCAGGTTTTGTCACTAAAAAAAATGTAAAAACACTAATTTGCAGTCTATTTTGCAGTTAAAAGCATTTGTAGATGTGTAAATGAGGTGATTAAATTACTATTTAGAATCAATTCTGATGTCAGTTTTTTGTTTCTAATCAGAAAAAGTGTGAGGATGATGATAAAGCTGTCATTTGAGTCCAAGGCGACTGTCGACCCCTTGTAGGGATCGCTCTTATACCCCATGGTGACGATAAGTAGGGAAGGCTCACACAAAAGGGTTCCCCTGTGTTGCACCAAACAGTAACAGCAGGAGATTTGAAAGAGCAGGGAAGTGAATGGGAAGTTTCACAGAATCAGAGGGTGTCACAGCCAGTGCATTTCTGAACACCTGGCAGAGATAATAAATGCTCTGGGTGTGCAGGATTAGAAACCACTTTGGGACGGTATACCTGGAGAAGGGAAAGGATGAAAAGGAGGGGGCCTGAACAGAGACTTAACACCTTGGAAAGAAATAGACTAGATGGCTTGTGGGAAGGCGGGGACTGAGCATAGTGATTCAACACAGAGAGAAGGCAAAAACAAGAAGTAGTCAAGGAGTAGTATGTGTGGAGGGGGTCAAAGCTAATGTGGCTAACGAAAAGAGTTGAGAATTTTATTTCTTAACAAAAGATAGAACTCTAAATCTACGCATATAGAGTTCTGTGCAAAAGATATAACTCAATCAATTCAGCATATTCTCAATGAGATAAGCTTACAATGATGATTCCAGCAGGCCTGAAGTCTCAAGTGGAGGCGTGTTCCGAGCTATACGAATGCTTGGTGTGAACCTCAGACAAGCTCACTCATATTTTCCATGAAGAAGGAGAAGCAAGAGTCAGGAAGAAGCAGTGGGAAATGAGGGGCTCTCTGATTCAGCCTCCTAAACACTTGGCACTAGGGGCATAGGACAATGAGGCCTCCCACTTGGAAGAGGGTTCTGGGGGTGTGAAGTCCCCAAGAAGGTGTCAGTGTTCAGTAAAGGTTAGGAAGTAGAAGGAATCATCATGCTATTAGAATTGGCTGACCATGGACACAGAGTTCCAGGAAGCACTAAAGAAAGTTTAAGAAGAGAGGGAAATTATAGAAGGCTGGGTAAGAAAAGAGGCAGCTCAGAGCAATATGAAGATAAAATGTTGAGAGAGGAGAGAAGATCAGAACTAATCGAGTAAGGAAGGTGAAATGTGATGGGCTTAGTAGCTCACTAGATGTCAAGGTCAGATCCAATTGTCCCCTAATGCTTTAGAAGGCATGGCCCTAAGAGCTGTCAAGAGCCAGCTGTGCCAGGATTGCCTATTCTTTCCAGGAGAGATCACCTCTTGGGAGTAGATGCAGTTGGCCTCTTTGCAAGGAGTCAGCTTGCAAGGAGACCCTGCATCTCTCAAGGATACTCTCCTTGAGATTTCTCATATTATCCCTAAGCAGAATAAGAATTTTCACACTGCTCTGAATAGGACATGCAATCCTGTGCCATTTCCAAGACTAAACATGAAGCAAGTGAGGAATGAAAATCTTTGCAAGAAATTTCTTGGCACCTCAGGGACCTTCCTGTGAATGTAGAAGGTCTCACCTTCAAGTATCATCACCTGGAAAAATAATTGAGAATTACATTCTTGGGATTATCACATCAATAATGGCCAAGTACAATGGAGATCATTCTGGCTTAAAAGGGAGCTCTGTGGCCATTTCAAGTTCATTCACTTGTCACTATTGTGGGGGATGCCTGCCATCTCAAAATTGTTAAATTATAGCAAAAAGGGAAATACTTACTAAAACTGTTTCTTTTGTCCTCTATACCATAATGGCCACCATAGAAAATCAATGCTACACAGCGCCTATCTGCTTTCACTTGCATTCTAGGCTGAGTGGCACAGAGGCAGTCCTTGCTGTAGGACATGGCTGCAGAGGATGTGCTCTGTCTTCCACAATTGGTACAACACTAGGTTCTCCCTGAACTACTGCTCGACAAATATGTAATTCCAAGTCTGATTTAACATAGAAGACATTCCAGTATTCCAGTCTTCATCTGACCTCTAGAAGCAAGGATGTTAACCCAAGTGCCATATGATGTTCACAAAGTCTGATATCAGAGATGCTGTAGTCATCTGTTCCTGCCATGGATTTGATTTGCACTCACTCCTAAACTTATTTAAAATCTTTCTCTGCTCTCTTTCATATGGCTCATGATTAAGTTATCCAAGTTAAGCAGCCAAAAGCAATCAAAAATGATGGAAATAAAGATAAGAAATGGTTTTATTTACAATGCAAATGATCTGGTTCCTTCTCAAATAAGAGAACAGATCAAATTAGCTGCTCTTCAAATCAAGAGGAAGGCACTGCACAGACCCACCGGCAGTTATCAGAGCAGGGTTCTCCTGTGCATCTTGGCTCTGGGGAGAGCTTCAAACAAATCTCACTGAGGCAAGGGTATGATTCACTGCATGTAATTGGAGTGAAAAAATATTGAATATGTTGAATGCAATGGTGATGTACTCCTTTACAACATGACAAAACACAAGTGCCAAGTGGCTGTCAGAACGTCTCAGTGCACAAATGACAAATGCCCTGGGGAAATGATGCAAGGGAACAAGGACAGCATTTATTAGCACTTCTACAACCTTGGATGCTCAAAGAATGGCTGTTTTACTTAATCCAATGTTTCCTCCTCAAGCGAGAAGATGGACTCGGCAGGAATTGCTCATAGGAAGAGAGCTGAGGTGAGAGGTTAGCTGAGGGATAGAAACACTCTTCCCTACTGGGTTATTTTTTTCCAGCTCATTGCCAAATGTTTTTCTCCCTGGAATTTCTCAGAAATTCTATCACTCAGTACTTCATCTTGCTTGTAATAAGCTGTCTGGGCTATTTTAAGTCTCTTGTACACTTAAACAACAAACCTTGCTGTCTGGACAGGCTGCCTTGATGCAAGAATATAAATATATAGTGCTCTGATAGCCAGTATATCACCCCCCAAAAGAATCTTATAAATTCATGGAATAATAGTGGGTGGAGAGAAGACACAAATTTACTTTCCCAGTAAAACAGTTTCTTTAAAAAAAATGGCCCTCCTTTTTAATCTAGGAATGTTCTTCAGCTGATTAAAATTGCTTCTGTCATCTCCTAGCAAAGCAGCAAGCATGTCAGAGAGTAAGTGGCCGTGGCTTTCTTTTTCAAACATTTATTTTATTTTTATTGTTGTTTTAGTAGACACAGAATAATTGTAACATATTTGCAGGGTACAGTGGGATGTTTGCATACATGTATACCTTGTGCAATGATTAAATCAGGGTATTTAGCATTTCCCTTATCTCAAAAATTCATTTTTGTTGTGGTGGTGGTGAGAACGTTTAAAATCCTTGCTTCTGTTTTAAAATATATCATGCCATATTGTTAACTGTAATCACCCTTTTGTGCAATAGCATACCAGGATTTATTTCTCTCTAACTGTGATTCTATGCTCATTAACCAGTCTCCCACTGTGTCCCCCTTTCCCTCCCTTCCCCAAACTCTGGTAACCACTGCTATTCTCTACTTCTATGAGATCAGTTTTTTTTTAAGATTCTGCATGAGTGTTGTCATGCAGTCTTTGTTTTTCTGTGTCAGTCTCGCTTTGCTTAATGTAGTGTCCTCCACATTCATCCATATTGGTGCAAATGACAGGATTTCATTCTTTTTATGGCAGAATAGTATTCTGCTGTGTATAGTTACCACCCTTTTAAAAATCTATTTATCTGTTGATAAACACTTGGGCTGTTTCCATATCTTGGCTACTGTGAACAGTGCTGCAGTAAACATGGGCATGCCCATATTTCTTCATTTTGCTGTAGTTCACAGGGCAAGGGTCACATTCCAAAAGGTGGTGATGCCCATCCTCTGCTTCAACTGAATCCCCTGAAGAGTCTGGATATGGGGGTCCTGGATGGAGTCTAGCTTTTGGCCCAATATTTCCCCATCTTTCTAGTGCTCAGCCCAGAGTCAGGCACATAGCAGTAATAGGTACCCAAATGACGAAGAAGGAGATGGCTGTGATCCTAAAATCCCAAGTCCTCCACCATCTACTTGCCTTCCTTGCAGGTCATCAGGAGGCAAGCAGATGGGACCCACTAGGAAAATTAACACTCTATTACTAGCAGGGGTTTTGGACTAAACTTTTATGTAGTTTCCTATGAAGGAAATGAGTTGTACTGTTCATTTCTGAGGATTTTGTTACTCAGACTAGAAGTTGGAGAGAGGAGTAGCTGACAGTCCCCCGACCCTCAGCCTCTTGACATTTCATTCACAAGGTCTCATCACCCAGCAGCTGAGAGGGCACCTTTCTCCAGGTGCCTGGCAGTACCATCTTTCTATTACAAGAAAAAGAGGCAATACAATAGAGAATTCCCCAAAGTGGGATTTCACACAGACACAAAACCATTTTTAGTAACTGCTTTGCTACTTTCCACAAATGCTCCAATGTTCAGTCACTCAGCTCAATTTTTAAATCTTTGAACTTCATCTGAACTTTTTGTCTGCTTAGAGTAAGTATCTGGGCAAAGAGTTTGAGCATGTCAAACTCTTTGTTTGTGAAGATTAGAATTAGTATCTCACACATGTTTTGTGTAAATCAGTGAGGAAGAACAGAAGCTCTGTTTCTGCACCTCCTTCCTGGATTGCAAGTTCATGTCAGTACTGATAGATCCTCCCTATGCTAAGACATCTAAGGCGGCCTAGGCATGCTGATGTCATCCTTCCAATAATAACAATCAGTGTTGGTGGCTTCGTGAAATTATTTAGACTATTCTAATTGCAGTAGCTGACCAATACATTTCAATCCTAGTGTTATTGGGGATTTCTAATAAGATTTACTTTTGATAAACATTTTTATTAACATTATTATTAATGATCAAACATCTTACAGTTCATCTAAGGTATCTCATCATTACAGAATGGGAGTCCTCGTTGTGGTCTACAATATATTTATTCTAAAATTCAGAACTCTCCTACAGCTTTACACGGGAACGGTGGAGAGATGTAGGGGTGTAGTTTATTGTAAAGATGACAGCCAGGGCAAAACTGTTCCCAAAACAGTGAGAACCTGGCAGCAAAGGAAACTTCATGAGAAGCAGGAGCAACTGAGGACATGGCTAGAATGAAGAAAAACAATGATGGGATCCTTAGGGAAGTGATACATATGTTTGAGAAATCATAGGAGATCTCTTAGAAGTAGCTGGGAAATTTTTGAATAGTGGATGCTTTGCCTTTTATTTTATTTTATTTTATTTTTTTGGAGTTGGAGTCTCACTCTGTCACCCAGACTGGAGTGCAGTGGCTGCTCCCGGCCACTGTAGCCTCGACCTGCTGGGGCTCCGGCGATCCTTCCGCCTCAGCCTTCCGAGTAGCCGGAATTACAGGCACGCGCTACCACGCCCGGCTAATTTTTAAATTTATTTTAGAGACGAGATCTCGCCTGCGTAGGCGGGTCTCGAACCCGCGGGCTCAGGCAATCCACTCATCTCAGCCTCCCAAAGACGCGGGATTACAGGCTGAGCCACCAAGCCTGGCACTATGCCTTTTTAAATAAAAATTTTTAAAAATTAATTTTTATTTGGTCTGGGGACAAAAAGGTAACAAAGACCTAGTCAAGATGAGCACATTTAATGCTCTCATTTTAAATATGATAAATTAGACATTTTTAGAAAAGGAAAATTTCAGAAAGACCATCTGCTCATAACCCCCACTATTTTCCAGATGAGGAAATGGGAGCAAGGGCTCGGAGCTACAAGGTTGTGTTACGGTTGTTTGGAAGCATTCCACCTCACTCTGGAAGGAATGATGTCCACTGTAGGGATTCAAGGGTAAATGGCTGTAGTGCCCTGTCAGAGCAAAAGAACACGACTTTTCAGCAATATACTTTTTCATCTTGAGTTCAATGATTATTTTGTAACTTTAGAACAAAACATTGACTAAATTGAAAATATCTAAATGATAAAATTTAAAAAATACTAAAAGGAAAAATCTTTTCTGTTTTAATTCCACAAATAATGTAAATCAAAACATGGTACTCTCCTGATATTCATTCAACACACATTCAAGAAGTATTTTACAGGAAAACAATTTTACTTCCTGCCTTCCAGAGGCTATTATTCTAATTAGGATGATGGGATTTGGACAAAAGAAACTACAGCACAATGGAGTAAGTGCCAAGTACTATACAAGTGACTAATGCTACACAAGGAATAGGATTAGAGATTACAGAGAAGTCACTTTTAGCAGAGGGGACTGGGGAAAACACCATGGAGACCACATATGTGAGAAAGGACACTGGATAATAAGTGAAGTTTCACTTCACTTGAAAATATGAGAAGTAGAAATATGAAAATATGAGAAGTAGAAGTGATCATCTATTTTCTGGCAGAAAAAAATTAATAAAAAGAAGAAAAGAATATTAACAGTAATTAAAAACAGGCCACCATTTATTGACCACCTACTATGTTACATATATTAGTTAACGAACTGCTTGGGACAGCCTTATGAAGTATTTATGATTATCCTTATTTAACAGATGAAGAGGCTCAGCAAGTTACAACAACTTGCTCAAGTATCTGCAGTGAATAAGTAGTTTGACTCTGGCTCTGTCTGATTCCAAAGCCTCAGCTCTTACCTCAAAAGATTTCTAACAAAGTAGAGAAAATTCAATTAGCATTCAAAAATCCTTGAGGCAACAGAATAGCTCTAGTTAGGTGTTGGTGTTGGTGCATTAAGAGGAACATAGAAGCAGATTTGATCCCATGGCTGACAGTGAAAGAGCCAACTATTGGCAAAGTTTACATCCATTCAATATTTTTCTGCTATTAAAACCCAAGAAAGTTAGAAAAATAAAAAACATCAATGAATAATACTGTTCCTTTTAGAAGCATATATTTATAATTACTAAATTGAAATCAGTGCTTTGAATCAATACCTTATGATTTTTAAGCCAGTATGGATGTGTGGAAAAGCTCAATACCAGTATTTTTAAAATTAAATATGTGTGAAGTCTGGCTTCTGTTTCCCAATGGCTTCTCACAATAACCATCCAAAAATTATAGGAAGCAATTTTATTAGTCTTATTCTTGAGTAATAAGACGTATTTGCCATACATGTGCTCAAGGGATCAGGGAGAAACACTCAACATCCTGATATGTGCTCAAGGGATCAGGGAGAAACACTTAATATCCTGACATGTGCTCAAGGGATCAGGGAGAAACACTCAACATCCTGTTAGTGAAACTGTAGTTCACCTTCTGAGAAGAAACCTCAGTTTTGCCTGGTAGAGATCCAGCTTTAACGCTATCAAGATGCTAAGCTGAAGCAACCACAGGCAGTAAGGCTTTCATTTTTCATATCTTGAATGTTGTCATTGCCATTTCCCTTTAGTGGAGATGAAAGGCCAGATTGCCATCTGGAATCCCTATGTTAAAGTTAATAATTATCCTTTCCATTTTTTGCTGCTGGTGCCACTTGGGAAAAGTTTCCTAATTGACCAGGATGAATCTTCAAGGGAATCAGTGGTGCTTCCTTTACTGACTATCAAGAAACAGACAGACAACAATCTTTCTGGTTTGGTTAAAGAGCAACATTTCCCAGAGGCCCCTCCTACTCTATGGTCTAGTGACTTCTCTGGGTCTGGGAGCAGAGCAACACAGAGCTGAGTCCGCCTCGTCTTTGCTGAAGGCTACCCTGTCCTTTCTTGCCAACGAAGGACAGTAGTGGCTCAGGACAGGGAAGCACCGGGAAGGTATGTGCTCAGATTTGCCTGGATGGCAGTAAAGATGTCTGTGTAAACAATTGGCTGACGAGGATATTGCTATTTGGAAGGAAACTGGATTTATGTCTTAAACAAGTACATCTTGGGCTTGTTCTTCATCAGAGTGAACTGTTCATTGTATTCTAGAAGAGTGGGTTTTAGCTACCGTGGAGCTGTGGAATGAGCTTTGAAACGGAGGCAGAAGCCCTAGCTTCAAACTTCAGCCTTCCTTGTAGAATACCTGTGTAACATGGTGTATTAAATGTGCTAGTGCCTGATAATTATTTGATACACAGTAGGTACTCATTAAATCCTCGTTTTATTGAGTGCTTCTTATTCTTTGACCCATTTGCAGAGGCATACATATAATTCCTGTGCCTTGACTCTTTTATCCACAAAAGATTTACCCAAAATGCCCTCTTGATTGAGAGCCATAGCTGAGTCTTTCATGTGAGACCAGATCTTCTCTTTTTCTTTCTCAGACTTTGGTTTCTAACCAAAATCATTGCCCTCTCTATCATCGTTATTACCTTTAAGACAAGTAGTGAAACTAGAAGGAGGACTTTCTTGAGGTCATTCTCCAAGGAATGGCTGGAGTTTGAAGGTAAGACCTCTGCCTCTGTTTCAAAGCTCACTCACAGTTGCTGAAACCCACCCTTCTGGAATACAAGCAACAGTTCATTCTGATGGAGAGAATGCCCAAGATGTATTTGTTTAAGACAGAAATTCAGTTTCCTTCCAAACAGCAATATTCCAGTCAGCCATTTGTTTGTATAGACTTTTTTTTTTTTTTGCTGCCATCCAGGCAAATCTGAGCACATGGCAAAAAGTACATAATCACATTATCACATTTATTAAGTTGCTTTTTGAGGAGCTGTCTTTAGGTTTTAAGGCTATAAACGTAAGGAGAATAGTTTTTTCATTCAAGAGACATGAGTGTCATGAGTAGTCGAGATGAGCCTTCTAACTCAGTTCTACCAATTCACTCGGAAGTGCCACTCCTCCATGGGGCTCAGTGGGTTCTCCTTCTAGTGCCAAGCTCTAGTCTTCCATGCTCTGGCTGCTTCCTTCAGTCTCCTGGGTATTGACACTGAGAATAGGTTGGGGAAAAAATGCACATATAAAACTTAGACAGAGAAATTGGGGAGTATAAATCAAAAGAGACTTCTCAGAGGAGAGTCTGTCACAATGCAGTGTGTATATGACAGTTGTGTGTGACGGCTGACATCCTCCCAGTCCCCATTACTTCCAGCCTTTGTCTTGTTCTCCTTCTTCAGAATGGCTGGAGGTTTGTGTCGAGATGCTACTTTTCGGATGGGTTCTGTTGCCTTACCAGTAGGCACCCAGCATGGACACTTGGGATTTGTTTTTGCCCCAGAAAAAGTTGTAAGAAATTAAAACCTGGGGAAGATTCATGGAATAAAAGTGATTTAGATCCATTGAAACAGAAACCCTTAGAAGGCCTTAAAGAAAAGATGCTAAGCCTACTTATGCTGCACCTCCATACATTATATTAATTTGTATTATTATTTCAGAATTGAAGAAAAGTTGATGCAGCTTCCACAATGTGGGGCATACCTCTAAACATTCATGTTCTAAGCACCAGTTGCCAGAGGAAGCATTACTTTTGTTACAGAAGAATGTCATCGTGCATATCTTTGTACACAACAAAGGGTTTGTTCAACTTCTCTCATTAAGCAAGTAGTCACTCCACCACAGGCATTAGACAATGTCCACTCATGGTCATGACACAGAAGAATTCTGATTCTGTGAAGAAGCTTTAGCTGCAAGTGAGACCTGGGGCATGATTTCTTTACCCAAGAAAGATCTTCAGTTCTTTCCTTTCTAATCCTTAAGCAAAGACTAAGACCCATCTCCTGTGAGTAACCAAAACCTCAAGTAAGGAGTGGAGATGGGAGAACAGAAATGGGGATGGCCTGGAGGAACAGGGGCCATGCAGAAGTCATAGATGACAAGCAAGACATCATAGGATTAAAGCTCTGGACTAGTTCCTTGATGAATGGGGAACCAGAAAGTATTATTAGAATCCACTGACTATCCTTTAGAATTTATTGTTTATTTAGTCCCTCATGCTAACACTTTAGTTTATTTAGTACCTCATACTAACCACCACAGCACCTTTGCGTTTGTTATTTTCTCTGTCTGAAATAAGCCTCACTCCTCTCTTTGTCTATATAACTTCTAACCATGTCTTCATATCTTAAATATCTTCTCTTTAAGACATTTTCTAGGGAGTATATGACTCTGGAAAATATTGTTTGGGGCCCACTGTCAATATAAACATTTTTAAATTTAAAAATGTATAATGAAATTCAAGCAAGAATTCAATGGAGATCTTAGAATAATGGGCAGAGAAGTTGTTACGTGTTTGTGGAATTCCTCATCAGTGTGCTGAAAAGACTTTTGGGGGTGTCCAGGCACCATCTATCCCTGTTCAGGTTTAGGAATCATCTGACCATGTTCTTGATTGTTAAGTATGCTGCCTTTGATAGTCTCATACATCCCATGGTGAGAAAACTGTAGCAACTCACAATGCCATGGCTCTTCATAATGAACGACTGAAACGATACAGATTGTCTTGCCTTTGCAGTTTCCTGACATCACTTATTTAATGCTGGTTCCATCTCCACTCAGGATGCTGCGCCATCAGCATGCATCCCATGACTGCTGCTTCAAATGAGTCTTTCAAAAGTTATTTTCTGTGCTTTGTTGGTTATGACCACAAATACCGATCTTCCCTGGAGTACCAGGAAAATGTGAATGATGTTTTGTTTTCTTCTTATATTAAACTCCCTCATGAGTAATTTTATAATCATGGAATAACACATCTTTAAACCATGATATCTCTATAATTCTTTAGGCTATAGTTACTGTGTTCCTAGAATGTGATCTCTTTCAATAATGACCATACCCCTGGCTTCCACCCATCACCACAAGGGAGACTAGGCAAGGGGCAACGGGCAGAGTGGTCCCTTTCACTTAGGGAATGCCTGTCAGCATGGCTCAGGAAGAGCAATGACATCACCTCATTGACAGAAAGCAAGGGAGGATATCTGCCAAAAGAGTGCATTGGTGTCACAGAGCAAAAGACTTGAAAGCCTCGGAGGAGATAGGCGTAGCCACCCCTAGTGAAGAACTTTCAAACATATAACTTGGAGACTGTAGAGGAAGTGAGGTGATCACGCTGGGACCTAGCAATGAAAGCACACAGGGTGTGGCACATGTTGCCCTCTACCCTCTTGTCATGTAGAATGGGAAGTGGTGCCATATTTGGAAAAGGGAGGGGTGAGAGTCAATGCAGGAGCACACACATGGGCTCAAGTCCAAGGATCTACAGTGATTCATCAATAAGCTAGAGCCCCAAACATGTCCTACCTGTAACCTGAGTGAGGTTCATCCAAATTCAGCACCTCAGTACCACTCAGGTGAAGATCAATGTCACCTGGTCCTGTAAAGACAGAGAAAGGCAGTTCCTAACATCCAGGAGCCAGCCTGATGCTGTTAGCTAAGCCTTGATGTTTGGCATTGAGCAAGAACAATTTCAAGGGGCATCAACATCAAACAAAGCCTCTTTGTAAGCATGACAGATCAAAATAAAAACAAGACCACTCTGTAATCATGTCTGAATGTTATAAGAGACAAAGCATGAACATGAACCTTGTCCAAGAGATAAAATAACAAACATTCACCTCTGTCTAGATAGTTTTCTTTACTGTGGGCCACATGGCAAGGTTTGTGGGTGGCCTCTAAGAGCTGAGTGGCCTTGGTTGACATTCAGTAAGGAAATGGGGCTTCAGTCCTACAACTTAAGGGAACCAAATTTAGCCAGCAACCTAAATGAGAGTGGAAAAAGATTCTTCCTCAGAGCTTCCAGAAAGAAATACAGTGTGACTGACATCTTGATTTCAGTCTAGTAGGATCCTGAGCAGCCAATAATCTAGTCACACTGTGCTGAGACTTCTGACCTAAATAACTATGAATTAATACATGGGTGTAGTTTTAAGCCCCTTTGTGTATGACAATTTGTTTTGATGCAATAGGCAACTAAAACAGACTCCAAGGATCATGCTTTTATTTAAGAGTCTTTGGCTTATTTTTCGTTTTAAAGTGTATTAAACTGTAGTAAATGGTTTAACTTTTTTTTTTAAACTGGAAATGGAGAGAGGGATGAGAAATAACCTATCAGGAACAATGTGCACTTGTGGGAGTGATGGGTACCCTTAAAGTCCAGACTTCCTCACCACTACACAATGCATTCATGTAACCAAAAACCATTTCTACTCCCTAAAGCTATTGAAATTAAAAAAATAATATTTTAGAGTTTTTTTTCCCCACAGTGAATTTATAAAAAGAGAACTCTGTTCAAATCGTACAAATAACAATGTCCTTTCACCAAATAATTCAAACTGCGTTTCTTTCTCCTCTCCGGGTTCACTTTCTCCTCTCCAGGCCTCAGCACATGCAGTTTCTCACATCCCCATTACTTCAATTCTTCATAAACTGTCACAAAGTCATGTTTGAGGTGTGTGTGTGTGTGTGTGTGTGTGTGTGTGTGTGTGTGTGTGTGTGTTGGGGGGGTTCAAACTGCTTGTTGATTACTTTAAATGTGTTGAACATAAACATCTGACTTAAAAAATAATATGAGGGGTCTTCAAAAAGTTCATGGAAACTTGATTTAAATATAGAAATTAAAGATATAAACTTTAGTTTTCAACATATGCTCCATCAAAGTCAAGACACTTTTGTGAGCAATGCCAACCATTTAGTCCATCTCTGAAGAACTGAGGGTCCTGGAAATTTAACCATGTCAATTCAGTCTTTTTTTACATGATTAACTGAAGAAAAATGGGTACTCTTTAAGTTTCTTAATATCAGGAAGTAGAAAGAAGGCAGAAGAAGCCAAATCAGGGCTGTAAGATTGATGCCTAATGATTTCCCATAAAGATTCTCACAGAATTGTCCTTGTTTGATGAGAGAAAGAAGCAGAAGCACTGTCGTGGTAGAGAATTCTCTGGTGAAGCTTTCCTGGATGTTTGGCTCTCATAATAAGCAGATGTTCTCATTTTTTGGCTCTCTAGAAAGTCAACAAGCAAAATAACTTGAGCATCCCCAAAATACTGTTGCCATGACCTTTGTTCTTGACAGGCTCACTTTTGCTTTTACTGGAACACTTCCATCTCTTGGTAGCCATTGCTTTGATTGTGCTTTGTCTTCAGAATCATATTGGTAAAGTCATACTTCATCTCCTGCTGCAATTCTTCGAAGAAATGCCTCAGGATCTTGATCCCACTTATTGAAAACTTCCATAGAGAGCTCTGCTCTTTCTGCAGCTGATCTGGGCACAATAGTTTTAGCATCCAACAAGTGGAAAATTTACTCAACTTTAATTTTTTAGTCAGAATTCTGTAAGCTGAACCAATTGAGATGTCTATGGTGTTGGCTATTTTCTTCTACTGTTTGTCATTGTTCCTCTTTAATTAGGGCATGAACGAGATTAATTTTTTCTTGCAAATTGATGTGGATGGTCTGTCACTGCAGCTTCATCTTCAACATTGTTTCATTCCTTCTTAAAACAAGTTATTCATTTGTAAACTGATGATTTCTCTGTGACATTGTTTCCTTAAACTTTTTGTAAAGCATCAGTGATTTCCCCATTCTCCCACCCAAACATCATCATAAATTTGATGCTTATTCTTGCTTCAGTTTTATCAGAATCATGCTGCTCTAGTAGAGATTCTTTTAAAACTGATGTCTTATCCTTCTTAGTGCCTCAAAATAGATACCATTCAAACGTGTATAACAAATTAACACAAGTTTATTTTGATGCAAAAAAATGAAATCAATGCATAGTTTCTTATAATATACATTCTTCTATGAACTTTTTGAAGACTTGTACTAGATATATATTTTTTGAACTTTCATCTTATCATCGCATGTTTTTGGTAATCCAGTTGTGAAGTATCCAGAAAACTGGAATAAGTAAATTTGGTTTTTTTTGAGTTGGAGTCTCATTCTGTCACCCAGACCTGCTGGGCTCCGGCGATCCTTCCATCTCAGCCTTCCAAGTAGCTGGAACTACAGGTGTGCGCTACCACACCCGGCTAATTTTTTGATTTATTGTAGAGATGAGGTCTCGCCAAGTTGCCCAGGTGGGTCTCGAACCCGTGGGCTCAGGCCATCCACTCACCTCAGCCTCCCAAAGCACAGGATTACAGGCTGAGCCACCGAGCCCAGCTGGAATAAGTAAATTAATGGCATTTTTGATCCAAGACACTTTAGATACATGGGCAGGACTTCCTGAATCAATGCTTAAAATATTGTAAAAAAGAGATATCATTTCTAAGTTTAAATTGGACCAAATGTTTTCTTTATTTGAAATAAGCACAACATATTTTTCTTGAGGTGAATGTTTACAAATACGTTTGGTTAGCAAGATGTACATGAATGGCTAATCTGGTATCACAGCAGGTTTTGGTGATTTTCTGGTGTTTGCATGCCCCATAGCCAGATGAACATAAGACTGTCCATATTGGCCTTGACATTTCTTGCATGTATCTCACCTCCGATTGTAACCAAAGACTTTTGGGTGGAAGATCAAAGTTGTCCTTTCCTTCAAACCACTCATTTATAGGGAAAAAAGGTAAGAGAGTGCTCACACCTGTGATCTCAACACTGTGGGGGGGCCAAGGTGGGAGAATTGCTTGAGCCCAGGAGTTCAAGACCAGGCTAGGCAACATAGAGAGAGCTTGTCACTATAAAACAAATCAAAATATTACCCAGGTGTGATGGCGCATGCCTATAGTCCCATCTACTTGGAAGGCTGAGGCTGGAGGATCACTTGAGCCCAGGAGTTTGAGACTTCAGTGAGCTGTGATTGGACCAGTGCACTCCATCCTGGGCAACAGAGTGAAACCTGACTTAAAAAAAAAAAAAGAGGGAGGGAGGGTAAAAAGGGGCAGACAATTTCACTTCCTTGTTGAAGCAATAAAATATTACTTTTTAAAATCCTGATCCTTGAGTATACATCTTTTTAGAATTCAAAATGATGAATTGGGAAGGTTACATAGAGCATTTCGACTGCATACTGAAGTACAATGGTTGTTGCAAGCAAAAGCACATGTGAGATTGTTTCAGTTGCAACCTGAACTAGTCACTTTTTTCATAATACCAGTTTTCTTGGAAGAAGAACTGAAGGATGAGGTGCAATTATTCATGTTTGGGCAAAGGGCAGTTATTTTCTTAAAAATCAAATACATCAGACTGTCAGTTCAAGAAAACAATTATTAATTTTTGTTGCTAATGATAAAATCAAAGCTTTCCAGAGAAAAATTAGAACTTTGGAGAATGTAAACTGCCACTCTTAATGTGACAGTTTCTCAGTATCTAACAAGTTTCTGATGAAACTGGTGGTGATATTAATGAATGTCATTTTTGATATTGCTTAGTAAATTTTACTAACAGTTGGAAGATCTGCCTAACTCAAGGAACCAATTTGAGTTTATGCATGGAGAGAAGATTCATTCAAGTGAAAGAACCATGTGAATATACAGTTTTATTGATACGATTTTCAATTCTACATTACAACCAACTTTTAAGAAACTACCACTTTTTTACTTTTGATATCGTATCAAAGAAAAATGTTTACAAATATTTAAGAAATCCATTATAACATTTCTTTTCTTTCCAAAGGATTGTCTCTTCTAAGAATCTCCATTCTAGGCTGACCCTGGGCTGTGACTTCTAATTTCACTCCCTGTAGAATTATCAACATCAGAGTTCAAGTTCTCAGGGATTGGTGAATGTCCTCAGGGCTAAAATGATAGTGGTGCTCTGCTTGCCTCTTTGGGTTTCTCTTTCCATTTACTATCTTGCTAGCTTTTCAGTGCTTTTAGAAAGATTTTAAAATATGCTTTCAGGAAATTTGAGATGCTTTCAGTGAGAGTTTAAGCTGACTACTTTTCTTTCTATATTACATATTAACATAAGATTTCATTCTGTATTAATATTGAACTTCTGGAAATATAATAAATGTTAATAGATGTCCTTTGGGTTTGAAGGTTATCATGATATTCAGTATTTTTCTGGGTTTTAAAAACAGAACCTCATGGGCATATCACTCTTAATATGCTGGATTGCTTCTTGAAAACAGAACCTCAACTGGTCAATATCCTTAGAGTATTAATTCATTTAACTTTAAGCATTATGTTTTCACAATACCCTCTATAACTTCCCCAGACTGCTCCCTGGGCTACAGATTATAGTTCAGTGCCCGTCAATTTATATCTATAATTGCAGTTCTTTGTACTTACAAAGAAACTCACCTGAAATTTATGAGGCCAAGTTAAATCTTCTGTACTCCTCATTAATATAGTACTTTCATTCCTCCAAAGAGTCTAATGGCATCTTAAAACTTCAACATAGCCCCACAACTCCTCCATGACACTTATTTATTACATGAAATTAGTGAGAGTACTCATTTTCCATGGCTTAGAATAAAATCCTAAGTCCATTTAAGTGCCCAGCTATCTTTACAGAAGGCATTTCTCTGTTCTTGATAAATAAACTCTTTTTCAGTTTCCAGAGACTGCAAGGATAGTTACACTGGAACTCAATTTTCATGACAGACTTTGAGTAAGCCCTTCTGAAGGATTTTGGGTGTTCACATCATATATACAGAGATCCCCTTTATCCGTGAGTTTATTTTCTTTTTACCTATGAGTTTATTTAGAGCTTTCTCACATAACTCTCTGATGTGTTTGTTAAGAAACCGTGTTATTTTCTCTCTATAGATAAAGTTTTTGTAAATACTCAATGATTCTGTCATTTGTTATAGATTTCACTAAAATGGGAAATAGCTTAGTACTTTTACTGCAGAATGGACTCCTAAGTATACATCAATAACATATCTTAGACTGAGACACAGTCCTTGAAAATCCAGCGTGTTGCCACAATAATGTCACAGTTGCGAGATACTGGGGCTCTTTATTTTTGTTCTATTTTGTCCACATCTAAACATTATCAAGTGAAAGTTTTCCCCTTGCAGCCTCTACCATATATATTACCTTTTTTAAAAAGAAGGAAGCTAGTTTCATGTGTGTATGTGTGTGTGAGTGGTGTGTGTGTGTGTGAGTGGTGTGTATGTGTGTGTGTGTGTTTTGTCTGTTTCAATATGTCTAGCAGAAACAGGCAGAGGTCAAGAATCATCGTTGTCTAGTAATCCTTTGAATGTAGTTTGCATTAAATTATTCTCTTACATAAGTGCTTCTGATGCTCCCAGAGTGAAAGGCCAGAGATTAAACATCCCAAGACTCCTGCCTTTCTCTGGACAGGGTTAGGACTGGGACAAAGCCCTCAGATGAATTGGGGTGACCGGTGACGTCAACTGTCACTCTTTTTCCATCTACACATGTCCACAGCTGCAAGTAACTAAATAGTTTTTTTTAAAGCAATATTTTTCACTGTAAGTTTCCAGTATAGTTATCCAGGTCTTTGTCTCTAGAATATCAACTTCAGTGTCTATGGTAGAAGTCACTTATTTAGAAGACTGAAGTATAAGAACACTTTGCTGAGAACAGGTGTACCACTAACCAATATTTTTCCAAATATTTTATTTTTCTAAAGAAAAAATTAAAAACTATCCCGTCTTCTCTTAAGTGGTAAATGAAAAGAAAAAGTATTTCTCTGAGTAGTCAGAATTTTGTGTGGAGTGTAGGACAATATGCTGCTCTGCACATGATAGTAACTCATAAATTTTTGTTGAAGGATTCAATGAAACAGATAACAAAAATATACATTCTCAATAAACCCAGAAGAACTTTGGAAATAAAGTGAAAGGTACCTGTGATAATGAACCTTGTGTGTCTATTTGACTGGGCCACAGGAGGCCCAGACATTTGAACAACCATTATTCTGGATGTTTCTGGATGACATCAACATTTGTATCAGTAGACTGAATAAAGCTCATTTCTTTCTCTATTATGAGTGGGTCTCATCAGATTAGTTAAGGGTTCAATAGGATAAAAGGCTAACCCTCCCATGAATAAGAAGAAACTTGTCCTACCTCACTGCCTTGAAATAGGACATCAATTCTTTCCTGAGTTTGAATTCTATTTGAAACATTGTCTCTTTTGGGGTCTCAAGCCTGCTAGCATTTGAACTATAACCTCACCAATTCTTCTGGGTCTCCAGCTTGCCAAATACAGATCTTGGGACATGGAACTTGTCAGCTTCCATAATCATGTGAGCTAATTCCTTATAAGAGCATGCTCTGTCTCCTCCCTCTCTCTCTCTCTGTCTCTCTCCACCCATTCATCCTGTTGATATTGTTTCTCTGGAGAACCTTCATAAATATTTATGAAACTTTCATCTTCTTAGAGAATATATAAATAATTATTAACATAATCTTGGTAAAACATGTTAAAGGAATGTTAAAGGCCATTCTGGCAAGGTTTCAGATGGAAATGAGGACTGTGCTACAAGAAACTAGAGGAAATTAGTGATCCTTGCTATAAATTGACAAATAACTTGGCTGCATTGTGTTCTAGTGTTTTGTGGAAGGTAGAACTTGCAAGCAAGGGAACTGAATATAGAGCTAAGAGATATCTAAGCAAAGTTTTGAAGACAGCTTGGTTCTTTCTGACTGTACGCATAGTAAAAATCCAAGAGGAGAGAGATGAATTGAAAAAATTGTTAAGTGAAATGAAACTGGAAATAAGAGATTTGGAAAATCCTCAGCCTATCCATATTGTAAAACATGAGAAAGTGAGTTCTAAAGAGAACACCACAGGTATGGCTGAATTATCACTTGATAAAGAGTTTATGGAATTATATGAACAGAAGTATTGTCAGTTTGAATGGAAGGAGATGGAGATGGGACAAAACAAAAGAAAACTATTAGACTTCTTGGATTCTGCAGGGCAAAACCATGAAGCTATTTGGTGGTGAAGGTGTACTCTTCTTCAGGAGAAGAGTAGAATGACCCTGAAGCTGATTCAGAGAAAGGCAGGACTGTTCACTTCTAACACAGGCCTAAGGGGCAAGACTCTTTTCTCCTTGGTTTTATGAAAGGGACCTGACATAGAGCTGAGAGGGTAGATCCCTCACAGAGAGCTTCAGGGATGGGGCCCTGTCAGATACTTGGTGGGGAGTGGGGAACTGGACTCTGGCAGACAGCTAAAACAAAGATATAGAGGTGATGCTTCCACAACAATGGAACTAGAAGGCAAGCATCAAGCCAAAGATAATTATTCCCAAACTTTAAGGTCTAATGGATTTGCCTAAATAGGTTTTTGACAAGCTTGGAAATCATTTACTCTTTCTTCCAATTTCTATCTTTGAGAATAGGACTATTTATTCCGTGTCCATTCTACCATTGTTTTATAGAAGCCCATACTTGTCTAGTTTCATAGGTTCAGAGTTTGGAGAGGAATTTTACCTCAGAATGAATCATGCTTCAAGTCAATTTCATATCTGATGTATATGCTTGGATGAAACTTTTGACTTTAGGCTTTCCAGTTGATGGTGGAATGAATGTAAATTTTGGGTGTTGAGATTATTGGGATAGAATGAACGTATCTGCATGCAAGAAGGATGTAAAATTTGAAGGGCCAGGAGCAGAATATTATGGACTGAATGGCTGTGTCCCTGCTGCTAAATTCATACGTTGAGGCTGTAAACCCCAATGTGACTATATTTGACATAGGGCCTGTGAGTACATGATAAAGGTTAAATGAGGTCATAAAAGTGAGATACTACTCTAATGGACTGCTACCCTTAAAACAAAGGAAGAAACACCAGAGCTCACTCTTTCTTCTGCCATGTGAGGACACAACAAGGAGGTACCATCTATGTGCCAAGCAGAAGGCCCTCACCAGACGTTGAACTGTCCAGCACTTTGATCTCCAAATTGTAAGAAATAAATGTTTGTTGTTTAAGCCACCCAGTCTATAGCATTTTATTATGACAGCCTGAGAAGACTAATGCAGTATCTACTTCATTTCTTCTAAGAAGCTCCTTAAATGCTCTAAAGGCAACAGGATAGCAAAACACATGATCACTGCCTTGTGCAGGACCCCTAAAATACTGTATTCACTTTTCACCTTCAGTAGTGCCCCTGGTAGATGTGATCTACACATGGTATTGACAGCTGAGAGTGTTCTAGTATAACTCTGTTGCACAATTGTTCTTTCAGATTGCTCAGCAAACAAAACATAACCCTCTTAAGAAGGTGAATTGTCCTTTTGCTTGCTGGGATTAAAAAAAAATCAATTTGCCTTTTAAGGACTCAATGCAGATTGTTTATATTATAATTGCAGCTTAAGACATTAAAGTAAAACTTTTAAAACTATCCAAGGACTCCATGAACTCAAAGTGATCGAGCGAATTGCAGAACTGGGTAGCAGCTGAAGCGCTGCTGACTTCCTGTCCAGAATGCTATTTAGAAGTCGTCCACACTGACTACAGTAAGCAAGTTATGCAGCACAAATGTTTTCTGCAAATCCTTAGATTAAGTTCAAACAATGTTCTGTATCCAACTTCTGTTTTAGAGCTTAGTAAATAAGAAGAAATTTTGTCAAGATTTTAGGAAATGAAGGGAAAGAATAACCAAAGGGCTGGAAAATAAGAGTGGGATGGTTAAATAAATCAGAATCAATTAAGAAAAGTTGTGTGGCAATAAAATGTCCTCACTTATACAAAGGTCTACTTTTATCAAGATGCTGGGCACGCTGCTCTTTATTCTACTTTAAGAAAGAAAATGGAGTTGTTGAAGTTGAAGGTTTACATTAGAAATAAGAGGAAATTACCTTAGTAGAAGTGGTAATATTCACTGACAAGATAAATATATGGTCTCCTAAAAGTTTCTTCTGGTCTCAAGGCTTGTTATGGCCTCAGTACAGTTCACAGTATACCTGCTGAACTAAGGCAACCATGAACGTCTGGAATAGCCGGTCAGAATAGCCATTGACCAAAGTATAATAGCCCCTGTCAGTGCTAAGTAGGTAATTACAACTACGAAGGGGGACCCCCGAAAATGGAATTATTTTTTGGAGGACAGGTCCCTTGTAATACAGGCTTTCTTCACTAGGTAAGTGTTCTAGGAGCCCATTGGCGTCAGTGTCACAGCTAGCGTTGTTGTGAGAGGCTGTGTCCAGCTTCAGTGAATTTTTGTGTATTTATTTTTTTGGAGATTCTTTCAATGCATTTTCCCATTTCATGATGAGTGATTTACAAGCATACCTGTCCACAATGTGCTCGATGTTCAGTGGTTTTTGACCATAAATCGTATGACCCCTGTGTACCACCCTCCCTATTCATCTGATTTCACCCTGAGTGACTTGTTTTTGTTTCCGGATGAAAAAAAGTTTTCAAAGGGAAAAGTTTAGCTGATGTGGAAGAGGTGAAACCAAAAAACGGCAGAAGCACCAAAAGACATCAGAATTGTTAAGTTCAAAAACTGTTTCGAACAGTGGTAAAAGTGTCTCAATAGGTGTATTGCATCAAATGGAGAGTACTTTGGTGGCTGAATTTAAACCTTAAAGAATAAATATCCACATTTTTAATAAATAAATTCTGGGGTTTTGGGATCTCCCCTCATATTTCTTCACAAACCACCAAATCCCATTTTTGTTTCAGTTTTCCAGAAATATTAGTTAATAGTAGATACATAATGCTACATTTTCTACATTATTTCAGTTTTCCACTTAATGGTTATATAAACCAAGTTCAATCTGGTGTTAAATAATGCAAAGAGGCCAGGCGCAGTAGCTCATGCCTATAATCCAAGCACTTTGGGAGGCCGGGTAAGGAGAATCACTTCAGTCCAGGAGTTCAAGATCAGCTTTGGCAACATAGTGAGGCCTCGTCCCTACAAAAAATGAAAATATTAGCCAAATGTGGTGGTGCATGCCTGTCGCCCTAGCTATTCGGGAGGCTGAGGCAGAAGGATCACCTGAGTCCGGGAAGTCAAGGTTGCGGTGAGCCATGATTATGCCACTGCACTGCAGCCTGGGTTACAGAGTGTCTCTAAAAATAGTAAAGATAATAATAATAATAATGCAAAGAGTGGTTAATAAGTCTATGTGAAGATACCTCATGCAGAGAGATGGTGAACTTTGATCTAAAAGGATTTGACAAAGCCTGCCTGAAGATAGAAGACTGGAATAAATGACCTCTACAATTTCTAGCAGCCTTACGAGTCCTTGATTCCTTAGCTTATATGTTGATTTCTAACACAAATAATAAACAATAGTTTACAGTAGAGAATAAATTAGAAAAAAAGAGGTGTTATGCTTTGCAATAGTGGGTATTATGAAATGTTCTATTCCCAGCTATTTTCATCATAAGCAAATAACAAAAACTTTATGAAAGGGACGGAAATGAAGACCAAAGATATTTTAAAGCGTAATACCCAAGACTGTGCTGTACATTGAAAAGAAAGCTTTAAAATCGGTTAATTTCATTGTACGTTGTGGTGGCTTTGTAATGTGTCAATTACATTTCCACGATTTCACCTTCCTGTGGGTTTCCAACTGGTGAGCCACAAAGGATATTTTTGGGAGATGTAGAGAGCAACAGGGGAGTAGCAGTCATTTTGTAGCTCAGGCTGTTTGCTATGGGAGTGCTGACTCACTTTGTCAGTTTAAAGCAGAACCTGGATCTGCCTCTGTTTTCCTTCTACCTGGATCCCTCTAACCCCTTCTCTGATTTTTGGGCCAGGTATATGATTTTACCCCCATGAGGAAGGACGGTGGCTTCTACAAGTTACCCACACTACCGGAGCCAGAGGAGCCAGAGGAAGAAGAATGGACAGGAGTCTGTCTGTCCTCATGCGCTTTATCCAGCTCCATGCACTTGAGGTCTAGCTTCTCTGTTCTCCCCAACTACGTAACTGTCTAAGGCTGTTCCAGTTTCTAAAACTATTGTACATGGGGTGGCTTATAATTAACAGAAGTTTTTCTTTTTTTCTCATAGTTCTGGAAACTGGGAAGTTCAGGATCAATGCTCTGGCAGGTTTGGCATGTGGTGAAAGGTTGCCTTCTCACTGTGTCCTCAGAGGGTAGAAGGAGGGAGGGAGCTCTCTGAGATCTCTTCTAATAGCACTAATTGCATTCATGAAGTCTTCACCCTCATGACCTAATCACCTCTCAAAGGCCTTACCTCCTAATACCATTGCATAGGGGATGGAAATTTTAACAAATACATATGGGAGGTGGAGAACAAACATTCAGTCTATACCTATAACCTTTCTTTCTGACTCCCTTCCCTCTGGACTTCAGGTGCCAGCATTAGACTTGCAGAAACTGTTTAACCAGCTCTCACAATCATGAGACCCCTTAAAGCACACTCACATGTATAAATCTCCTAATGGTTCTGCTTCTCTGGGTGAACCTGGATAGTACACATGACAAAACTCTTCCAAGAAGGTGAGACACCAAGTGAACATTTAGTGAAATAAGCAAATAAGATTAAAAATATGCAGTCAATAGAATCTCAGATCTTTCTATAATCAAATCACTTCCTTAAACTTCACTATAGCCAAACCAAAAGAGATGAACTGATACAGAAAACTATTTAACTATACTCAAGGTCATTTGGTACTAGTTTTTAAATATTGACAGAGAAATACTCCCATCTCATACACAGAAAAAACAGAAGATCAAAAGCTTAAATAAACTTCAGCCCCTGGCTGTGTTAAAGGGAGTTCAAGGTTGAGATTTTATAATATCCATATGGTTCTAGTTAAAGTTGGATGGATGGAAGAAATCTGTGATGGTTATCAGACTGACTTCCTGGACTCAGATAGAAGGAAGTCACATATATGGTATATGCTAGATACTTGCTAATTTCATTCTCTACCATAGAAAACAATGACTTCCCACAGACTGTATAACAACAACAGCAAAAACACAGAATAATGCCACATATAAGTTAGTGTGTATGCATACATATACACACCTAATAACTAACACTTCTATAACACTTTGGTTGCAGTAACTAGTCATCAACATAAACTGTGACAAGGTAATATTATCACAGTTATTAATCAGAGAAGAAAGCAAGGCACAGTGGGATTGTCTTGACAAGGTCACTCTGAGGTATCTGGAGCAGCTAGAACCTACTAACCACTGCAATCCTGCTCCAGGACATCTGTGTCTATCAACCCACTATGCTATCTCTCTTGCAAGTATGTAACGTACGTGGGTGTGCAGGTATGCAAACCTGACATTCACAGTTCTTCATAATCTGGTTACAATTTGCTTTTTCAACTCCATCTTTTTCTCTCTCTTACAAGTTTCAGCATTTAAAATTTGTATAACATTCTTATGTTTTTTTTTAAAAAAAATCTTCGAACATATTTATAACAGCTGTTTTAAACTTGTTAATTTCATCTCTATTGTTTTGGGGTCTTCTATTGTCTCTATATAATATATATGTAATACACATACTTGCACACACACATATATACTATTTTTGTTTTTCTTTAAGTGATACTAAATTTTGTATTGACAGCCAGTTAAGTTACATGTGAGCTTTATCTTATTAAAGTTTATTTTAAAACTTATTAGGATGGGTTCAGACTAACCTTTATCTAGAACTGTTTAGCCTTATTAATAAATTGGAATTTGATTGAGTCTCTCCTGAATATCCTAAGTGTTTAAAGAATACACTGTAGTCCCGCTAGCTGAATCTCAAAGATCTCACAGTTCTGTTGTGAGCTCTGGGAATTATTCTGCACCTAAGTCCCTTTTTTTAGTTGTTGTTATTTTTCAGAAGTTTTTTTTTTTCAGGGATTTCCCAGTATGCTTGTGTTAGTCAGGCAAAGACTCAAGATGATTCCATGAAAAAATTTTGGGACATTTTATCTGCATATCTTTCTCCTCTAGTAACTAGCTTGACATGTTCCAGTCTCCTCATCTTCCCTGAACTTTAAACTCTGTATCCTTAACTTAGTGAGCCTGCTATGCTTCTTCTCCCTCTATCTCTTCTGGTTCTTTGACGAAATATGCACTTCCTGTTTTCTTTAAAAGTGTAATGGTCTTTGCCCTAAGAGTTATAAAAAAGTCGACAGGATTTATTTCATTTTTCATAAATCCTCTGGGAAGTTTGGACTGAGAAAAAAATATAGACCAGTTGATTTTCTTTATGTGTATGCACAGAGGATAAGGTGAGGCAATTATAGGGATCATCTCATTTATTTATATTCTCTCAGAGATCACAGACCTATACTGTCTACTGTCTAATATCTGATAACAATTGTTTCATATATTCTTCTCTGCTTTTTAGCTGCTTACGTTAATAAAGCCTAATATCAGCTGTTTTATCAGGACTAAAAGTAGAGTCTGGTAATTTTGTTATAAAAGAGTTATAAAGAGATGCCAATAATCAAAATGAGATTGAGTATGGACGGATTGATATAAAACTACTTTGACTAAAGCTTTATATTTATAAGTTAAAATACACATGTCAATATGGCATAGCTATTTCTTTTCTAGTCTCAGTAGGATTGTGATAACTTTTATATTTTTGCAATATTTTCCTGAATATCTGTCACCAAAGGACTCTGATACATGACTTTGCAAGGCACATCTGTGAATTTTTACAGATCCTTCAACCATATCAGTGAGTCCTATTTCATGCTCAGATCCTCTGTGCATACACATAATGAAAATTAACTGGTCTATATTTTTTTTCTCAGTCCAGTCTTCCCAGGGGATTGATGAAAAATGAAATAAATCCTGTGGGCGTTTTTATAACTCTTAGGACAAAAAATCATTACACTTTTAAAGAAAACAGAAAGTGCATTTTAATGGTCAAACAACCAGAGGAGATAGAGGAGGCACCCCAAGAACAGCATATACCCCAGGGCACAAATATCCTGGCTGCATAGCATTTCTGGGCACTGCATTAGCCTTATGCTTGGATATCAGAGGGGAGTTCCCTAACAGTTTGACAAAACTTATGATTCATAGGAGAGGACTCTGAAAAGAAGCCAGGTGTCTGTGAAAATCTGGAACTGACTGTGAGTCTCACTTTTCTTTGGATGGGAGTCTTCTATGTGTTAAAAATGCATTTCTATCATTTTTGAACATTCAGTAGGTGCTCCATATATGCTTGTTAAATAAATTGTTGTGAATGGTGAATGCAAGGTTTTGCAGGCTTCTCCCCATCCAATGCTTACTCCTCTTCCTAGGTTATGCTTATGCTTTTTCTCTCACTAAACAAATTCAGAGACCTTTCATGAGAGGGTCATTTTCTGCAAACAACAACAACAAAAACCCCAAACAAACAACAACCAAAAAACCCCTAAGAAGTCAAGTATGAAATTAACACTTTCTTTGGCAAAGTAACATTTCACAATACTGTGGGGCCCGTGTTCTTTATATTCCAAAGCTGAATTGTATTTGTATATTCTATCACTGGTGCTGAAAAACAGCCATGAGGTGTACTATGCAGAATCTAGCATCCATATCCTGATGTGATCCAGGTACATCAACTGCAAGCAGTTTAGATGTGCAGGTCAGAATCCCTTCTGCATTTCCCAGAGGTGGGGGAGTGACTGGAGAGCCAATCAGTAACAGAGCACTTCAGAACTCCCGGGAGATATCAATAAAATGAGACATGTCATATAAAAACTATAATTATATAGCTCCCAGTAGTATTTTTTTGAGAGACAATAACCCATTTAATATTTTGAAATGGCTTGCCCAGACAGCATTCTTTGGAACATCTTCTGCTTTCCTTGACCTCCGTCTCAAAGGTCTTCCAGCTTTTAAAAAATTCCACAATTCTTTGGACTTCCTGATGTCTCATTGTTGAAATGGGATTTGTTTAAAGTTTCAGATTGCTGGTGTCAAAAAACGCAACCTAGTAAAGTGGCTTAAACTTGTTCTCTACTGGTCACATCCTTTTATTCCATCTTCTCTTTACATAATGCATATGCTAGCATGGATGTAGGTCTAATCAGAGTGGGCTATTTCTTAAACTATATTCTTTTTCTTAGAAATGTGGAAATGTACTACTACTATACTGATAATGGTCTACTTTTACCAGCACTTTACAGTTACCTGACACATGCTGGTAAATCACTTGAGAAATAGGAATTAAATGAAATAGGAATATGTGGATATAGAGAAAGCTTTAGTCAGAAGACCCGAGTCATACCCCTGGAATTAGTTCTTTAATCATGGAAGTTGGTTCCTTAAGTTATCTAACTTACATGGTCTCTTCATTTATATCATAGGAAGAATATTTCCTGCTTTATCTACTCAATATGATTAATAGAAAGATCAGATCAAATCAAATAATATAGCATGCACATATATAAAAACATGTGTGTGTGTGTCTCCTATGCAGATTAGCTAGGCAACAGTTTCAAATTCCTCCAGGAATTTCATAAAATCAATGTTTATGCAAGTAATTTATTTGTAGTAAAGTGAACAAAGAATAATAATAATAATGAATAACAAGCATTTTTGTGGTACCTCCTTTATACTCTTTGCAGACATTATCTCATTTAATCTTAGCACTTGTCCAGTTGAAGAAGTTGAAGCTAAGAGGTTACTTTGCCCCAGTTACACAGCCAGGAAGCCCAGCAACAATTCAAACTCAGGTCTGATTGGGGGCCAAGTCTGTGGTCTGTGTCCCCTGCTTGCTCTCTGTCTGGTGGATTCAAAGGGGTTAGTAGGAAAATAAGGAAAAGGAAGTGAGAGGCTTAGATTTCAAAATAAATTAACATATTCTCAATTAAAAAAAAACTTCAGGAATAAGTGGTGTGGAAAGGATTTCTTGCCCAAATAATTCAAAAGCTTATTGCAGGTGGTTCATAGTTTATAGTTTAAAAACCCAGGATGTATGTTTCTAAAATGCATACTTGAATACTTAAGTAAGGGCATGCTCTCCTCTTTAGGGCAAATTGGGTAGGAGAAGGTTTGAAAGGCAGAAGTATCCTTACCCTTCCCCACTCTAAGCAGCAAGCAGAGCCTGAATGCTGTCCCCAGAACATTCATGCTTACTGACCCTGAGGGCACAAGATCACAAAATTTTGGAGGAAATTGAAAGGATTTACAACCTCAAGAGTTTGATTTACTATTCAAAGTTAGTAAATAAAAATTTTGTCCGGACAAAGCAAGTTTAAAACTTATAGAGACTTGGCTTCAGAGGCAACCATAGACTATATAAAGTAACATCATTGATGGTCTCATTTAATGAGAGCATCTAAGCTAATGGTCAAGAAAAAATAATTTTTCAATTGTTTTGCTTAAGAAGAAATTAAGTATGAGTCATGGAGCTGTATAAATGATTATTTCTTGGCATGAGTTTTGGAATAATACCTGCAGAGATCTGGCTTTATGTTAGATTTCAAATTAATTTTACATGTAAATTAAATTTTATAGGGAGAGAAAGTTTCCTTTTTAACTTGTGCAGTTTAAAAAAGACTGAATTTTAAAGTGAGTTCCAGGACAATGGTAAAATTTTCAAGATGAGGGCCTTAACATAAGCACATTCTTTGTATCAAAACAAATGAAACAACTTGGTTTTTTTCATTCATTGGAAAAAATGTTTTGAAGCATTTTGGTTTGGTTTGGTTTGGTATTAAATATTTTAGTAGAAAATAGTACAGAGACTTGAGCTGTAAGAATACACAGATTGTCATTATTAAATGAAACTGTATTTTAAATTCATAATAATCCTTCTGATTCTGATATATGTTTACTGAATATATATTCAAAAAAAATTAACACCAGGTCATAAATGTGACTCTCTCTGTCTCTCTCTCTCTCTCTTTCTCTCTCACATGTACATTACGTGTGTATATATGCAAACACATACATACATAGAGACTCATATATATGCAAAAGTTTACTTAATATATATTCAAATATGCATATTCCAATATAATAGTACCTAGTACTAAATACTCCAGCAAACGTTTGTGAATTACTTAGATACCTGATTAGTACAAATTTACACCTAATCATAAGTATTTAGAAGGATCATATTGTCTACTTTTAAAAAATCACAGTCTTGAGACTTCCAGCAAGATGGTGCTGGGGCAGTCTGGTCTATGAAACCCTCTGCAAAGGAGAATGCAGAGGGTCTCTGGCTCTCTCCCCGGGCGCTGCGGACCCCAACATCAGCAGCCTGTTCTTCACACGGAGCTCGGCTGTTGCCACCACTGGGGCATCGCAGCAATCTGGACAGCCACTAGAGTGGCAGACACAGCAGCCGCCGGCACTGCTGTGGCCTCCGTGGCGGCCATAGTACATCGCGCCACCCATGCCTGAGGTGACTTCAGTCCTTGAAGCCCCTGCAGGCAAGATCTGCTGGGATCGCTGTAACCTCTGCTGCCACCTTGACGTCCTGCGGCAGTGGGTCTCCTCCCGTGTGCCCTGAGGCAGGCTTCTATCTGCCTGGCTCCTGTCGGGCCCCACTCTCTCTGGGGCAAGCAGCTGAGATAGCACCACCTGCTGGCGATTCAAGGGAACAACACACCGAAATGGGAGAAACAAGCTTGAAAAAGAGACATGGGCCAGATTTGAGTGGTGAACGGAGGGTGATCTGAACTGTCCTTCACAGCAGGCCAGGGGCAACTGACCCTAACTGCGAACTAATTTACCAGCTTGAAAAGAAAGCTAGAAATCAGAGCTGAAAGGACATTGGACTTAAACAAAAAGTCTCAGAATGTGCTCGATTGGTTCTGTTAGTTTAATGACTTGATTCTATTCCTATTGTTCTGTTCCTTTTTTTCCTCTACCTTTTCTTCTCTTTTCTCCTCTCTGTAAACAATATCTTTGAATAGAGGAACAGCACACCAGTAAGGCCATTGGTTGGCTTGTATGTTAGCATCATTGTATTTTTTTTGTATGGGAGCTGGTTAGTCTGTAGCCGTGGTCTATTGTTTTTATCTGTTTCAGTTTAGGTCTCTCTCTCCATTTGTTGATACACTTGTCTGTTTCCCCCCTTACTCCTTTCTCTCTCAACCCCCCTCTTCCCCCCACTGTCTGCTCCATTCTCTTCCCTCTGCTAACCACATTGTATTTCAGGGAGTAAACCTACAGCCCCACTGCATGGACAGATTCCAAGGCAGTGGGAAGTGAGTTTCAGATTATCCATACACCTCTCAGCAAATACCAGGTCCTGCAGATAGATTTTGAATCAAAGCTCCCCCCTTAAATAAATCTCAAAACTGCAAAAAGGACCACCCCCAACCTACAGTGCAACTCCAGAATTGAACAAAGTAAGAGGGCATACATAAAGAATAGGAGATTGAACAAACAGAAGTAAAACCAATCCCTCTACCCCTGAATAACAGAATTAAAGAAGACGGTGACGTGGAGGGAAGGAAAAAGTAGGGAGGGGGAAAAAAACTGCACAAATGAAGAAAAACCAAAAGAAAAATGTAGGTTTCACACAGACCCCTGGGAGATCAGACACTGAGAAAACAGATTCCGGAACACAAACAATGAAGAGTCCCCAGAATGACTGATCACATGCAACAAACCCAAACATCAAGACATTAATAGAGAGAATTTAAAAAATTGAGGAGAGACAAGAGGAAAATAGGAAGGAGCTGATGTCAGAAATAACAGCAGTAAAGAATAGTGTGATGGAAATGAATAACAGACTAATAAGCATGGAAAGCAGAATTAGCCAAGCAGAAGAAAGAATCTCAGAGCTCGAAGACCAAAGCACAGAACTAACCCAAACTGTCAAAAACATAGAAAAGAAGCTCAAAAAGACAGAACAAAACCTCCAAGAGATGAATGATCACTTCAAGAGACCAAACCTAAGAGTAATTGACCTTCCTGAGGCAGAGAGAGAAACAGAGGTCACACTGAAACAAACATTTCATGAAATCATTCAAGAAAACTTCCCTCATCTCATCAAGGATGAAAAAATTCAAACACAAGAGATTCAGAGAACCCCTGCAAGACAGCAAATGAGAAGACCAACTCCCAGGCTTATAATAATTCGGCTAAACAAAGTAGGTATAAAAGAAAAAATCCTAAAGGCTGCAAGAGAAAAAGGTCAGACTATGTACCAGGGAAGACCAATTAGAATAGCAGCAGATTTATCTATAGAAACCCTCCAGGCTAGGAGAGCTTAGAGCTCTATCTTCAAAGTTCTAAAAGATAAATAATTTCAACCGAGAGTAACCTACCCAACCAAGCTAAGCTTCATCAGTGAGGGAGAATTGAAATCTTTCCCAGATATCCAATCCCTAAGAACCTACACTGCCACAAGACCACCTCTACAAGAAACACTTAAGAAGTATTGAACACAGAAGAAAAGGAAAAAAAGAATAACAACGTTCTTCACAAGAGTACAGGCAAAGTTTAAAAACCACATGATCCAACTCTAAAACCAAAAGAAAGACAACACACAAACAGGAAGAACAACAACTCCGTAAGAACATTATGATAGGGATCAACTCTCACATTTCAAGAATTAGTTTGAATGTGAATGGACTAAATGCACCACTGAAAAGACATAGAATGGCAAAATGGATAAAATGTCACCAAGCAATAATCTATTGCCTTCAAGAGACTCACCTCACTAGAAAGGACACTCACAGACTCAAAGTAAGAGGATGGGAAACAAATTTTCAGGCGATGGAGCACAAAAGAAAGGAGGAGTCACGATCTTAATCTCAGACAAAATACCCTTTAAGCTATCAAAAATTAAAAAAGATACAGAAGGCCACTACAAAATGATAAAAGGTTCAATCCATCAATAAGAAATATCCATTCTAAACATATATGCACCGAACATAGGAGTACCAACTTTCATAAAGCAGCTCCTAGGTAAACTAAAAAGAGATATCAACTCCAATACCATCATAGCTGGGGACTTCAATACCCGACTCACACCCTAGACAGATCATCAGGACAAAAAATCAGCAACGAGATCCAAAACCTCAATTTGACTCTTGATCAAATGGACTTAATTGATACCTACAGAATCCTCCATCCAGAGACCACAGAATATACATTCTACTCATCACTGCATGGAATGTACTCTAAGATCGACCACATACTTGACCATAAATCAAGCATAAGCAAATTTAAAAGGACTGAAATTTTACTGTGCACCTACTCGGACCACAGTGGAATAAAAATATTCATTAACACCAACAAGGTTCCCCCAAACCCCACAAAGACATGGACACTAAACAGCATGTTGCTAAACAACTCCTGGGTCAGTGATGAAATCAAAACAGAGATTAAAAGATACCTAGAAACAAATGAAAATGAAGAAACGTCTTACCAAAAATCTCTGGGAAGCCATGAAAGCTGCAGTAAGAGGGGAATTTATATTCCTACAAACACACATGAAGAAAATGGAAGGATCACAAATTAACAGCCTAACAAGCTACCCAAAAAAAGCTGGAAAAGCAAGACCACAAAAACCCTAAATTCAGCAGAAGAATCCAGATCACCAAAATAAAAACCCAAATCCAGGACACAGAAGACAAAAAGATAATACAAAAAAAATCAATGAAACAAAAAGCTGGTTCTTCGAAAGGATAAACAAAATCGATGGTCCCCTAGCTAGACTGACCAATAAAAAGAGAGAAAAAGCCCAAATAAACACAAGCAGAAACACAAAAGATGAAGTCACATCTGATCCTGAAGAAATACAAAAGATCATTAGAGACTACTATGTACACTTGCATGAAAACAAACTTGAAAACCTTTTGGAAATGGAGGACTTTCTGTCATCACACAACCTGCCTAGGTTGAAACAAGAAGAAATTGAGACCCTAAATAGACCAATAACAATCAAGGAAATTGACTACGTAATAAGAAAACTACCTACAAAAAAAAGCCCTGGACCAGATGGCTTTCCAGCAGAATTCTACAAGACATTTAAGGAGGAGCTTATACCAATCCTACTGAAGGTATTCCAGGTGATTGAGAAAGACGGAACTCTCCCCAAATCATTTTACGAAGCTAACATCATACTGATACTCAAGCCAGGTAAAGACCCAACAAAGAAAGAGAACTACAGGCCAATATCTTTGATGAACATAGATGCTAAAATTATCAACAAGATCCCAGCAAACTGGATTCAACCTCACATCTCAAAAAATCATCCATCATGACCAAGTAGGCTTCATCTCTGGGATGCAAGGCTGGTTCAACATTCGTAAAACCATAAATGTAATTAAATACACCAACAGATGTCAAAACAAAAACCACATGATTATATCATTAGACACAGAAAAAGTTTTTGATAAAATCCAGCACCCTTTCTTGATAAAAACCCTCGAACAGCTAGGCATACAGGGAACATACCTCAAAATAGTAAAAGCCATCAACGAGAAACCCACAGCCAGCATACTCCTAAATGGACAAAAACTGGAACCATTTTCCCTGAAAACTGGAACTAGACAAGGATGCCCACTCTCACCCCTCCTGTTCAATATAGTATTGGAAGTCCTGGCTAGAGCAATCAAAGAAGAGAAGGCAATCAGGGGTATTCAAATAGGAAAAGAGGAAGTCAAGCTATCTCTCTTTGCAGATGACATGATCATGTACCTTGAAAACCCAAGAGAATCTGTCAAAAACCTCCTTACACTGATAAATGACTTTGGCAAAGCCTCAGGATATAAAATAAACGTGCAAAAGACAACCGCATTTCTTTACACCAATAATAAGCAAACAGAAACCCAAATAAAAAGCACAATTCCATTCACAATAGCCACAAAAAAATGAAATACAATGGTATCTTCCTAACCAGAGACGTGAAAGACCTTTACAATGAAAACAACAAAACACTGCTCAAAGAAATCAAAGCTGACACAAACAAGTGGAAAAATATCCCATGCTCATGGATTGGAAGAATCAACATTGTTAAGATGTCCATCTTACCTAAGGCAATCTACAGATTTAATGCAATACCCACCAAATTACCAGCAACATTCTTCTCAGACCTAGAAAAAACAACCCAGGAATTCATATGGAAACACAAACAACCAAGAATAGCCAGAACAATCCTCAGCAAAACAAACAAACAAACAAACAAACAAAGCAGGTGGTATCACATTACCAGACTTCAAACTTTACTACAAAGCTACAATAATCAAAACAGCCTGGTATTGGTACAGGAACAGGCATATAGATCAATGGAATAGAATTGAGATTCCAGAAGCAAAACCTCAATTTCTCAACCAACTCATCTTCGACAAAGCCTCCACCACCTACTACTGTGGAGAGGAGAACCTATTCAGTAAATGGTGCTGGGAAAACTGGCTGACCGCATGCAGAAGATTGAAACAGGACCCCTATCTATCCCCGTACACAAAAATTAACTCTAAATGGATCAGAGACCTAAATGTAAAACCTCAAACCATAAGAACCTTAGAAAAGGAAGGAAATACTCTCATGGAAATCGCAACTGGCATCCTGTTCCTGAACAAAACCCAAAACCCACAGGCCGTAAGAGATAAGATAGACAAGTGAGACCTCATTAAACTGACAAGCTTCTGCAAAGCCGAAGAAACCATCAAGAGAGCAGGGAGACAGCCTACAGACTGGGAAAAAGTATTTGCCAACACCAGGTCTGACAAAGTCTTAACACCTTGGATCTACAAGGAACTCAAACATGCTGAAAAGAAAAAAACAAACAACCCCATTATAAAATGGGCAAAAGATATGAACAGACACTTCTCAAAGGAAGACATCCGAGCAGCCAACAAACACATGAAAAAATGTTCAACCTCACTAATCATCAGGGAGATGCAAATCAAAACCACATTGAGATACCACCTAACTCTAGTCAGAATGGCCATTATCAATAACTCAAAAAATAACAGTTGCTGGAGAGGGTGTGGTGAAAGGGGAACATTTCTACACTGTTGGTGGGAGTGCAAACTAGTACAACCTCTGTGGAAAACAGTATGGTGATTCCTAAAAGCTCTAAATATTGACCTCCCATATGACACCGCAATCCCCCTACTGGGAATATACCCTGAAGAACTCAAACCACTCTATAAAAAAGATACCTGCTTTTTTACGTATGTTTATCGCAGCATTGTTCACAATAGCAAGAACCTGGAAGCAACCATGCTGTCATCAAAAGAGGACTGGATTAAAAAAATGTGGTACGTATACACGATGGAATACTATGCAGCCATAAAAAAGAACAAAGTCATGAATTTTGCAGCAACCTGGATGGAACTAGAGTCTATAATACTGAATACTCACAGAAACAAAGATCTGAGTATCATATGTTCTCACTCATATAATGGACCTTGAACATCCAATGTAATACTATAAGAAAATGACTGAGTGGTGGGAAACTATGGGGGGGAGGGGAAGGGAGATGGAATTAACGGTAGTAAATATCTGTCTGGGGATGGGGAGACACCTCTTATCAACAAGGGTGTCTGAACAAAGCATATTTGTATACCCAACCCTTAACTGTTCCCCACCCCACAGTATCATAATAAAAAATATTGATTAAAAAAATAAAAATAAATAAAATATCAAAGTCTTTATTTTAGAGCTGCTATATATTCAGGATAAACTTTACAAATCAGAGGAATAGATATTAATTTGTTGGTATGATTTGAGTACTGCTTCAAGTCACTTTCCTTATCAAAACTATGCTCTGAACTCAGGTATCACAGAAACTGAAATTAAACTAATAGGCAGAACATTGCAATTCTCTCAGATGAAGTTGCTTGGGAGAAGGACTAGCTCATTGATTTATTCAGCTCTTGCCACGAATTTTTTATTTACTAGAGAATGTCTAGTATAGTAGGTGATTTGGAACTACAAAGAAACACTGTCAAGGGTATAGGGAAAAGGATTTGGTGCGAGAGAGCCCCATATACCCACACCACAGGCAGGCACTGTCTTAATGATGCTTGTTAGAATGCTGGCCTGCAGAAGGAAGCCAAAAAATGCCAATAAACCATGTAGCCATGGGTGACTTGAAGTCACCAATATCATCTCTGTTATTTCTCTCCAGATGGTCTAAAGCAGGGATCATTAACTCCAATATGTAGAGGGAACTTTGTAGGTGACATTCATGAGGAAAGCAGGCCTAATAAGGCAGTGACAAACTTGAGAGTATGCCAATCCTACTTTAGATGAGTAGCGCCATTTTGCTAGATTTTAAAAAAATAGCTGAAATTCTCTATTCTGATGTAAAATTCCCCAAGTTTTAAAACTTGGCTGTATATTTATATTAATTGCATCAAATAGGTCATCAAAACTACATTATTAGACTAGAATTGTCCTTTGGCTTCAATTATACTATGCTTCTAACGTGACTGATCTGAGATCTTACCACATAGATAGAGTGGGGAAGCTTAGGTAGCATGGTGAGGACGGCATGTTTATTACTCCTTCATTCATTATACATTTATAGAGAACCAACTACATTCTAAGCGAGGTTCTAATCATTGCAGACAAAGTGATAAATAAGTCCCTGCCCTTATAGAATTCATATTCTAAGAAGTAGCAGTGGGTGACACTGTTGTAAAAATTGATAGGTAAAAATTGGAAAGACATGCTGTAAAAAGCACAGATCCACAGAAATTTTGAGTAGTATAAAGATTTGTTCCTTCTTATTTCAAAGACATGAAAAATGACTCCTAGAGAGGTTAGTGAATTACTCATGATGCAGTAAGGTACTGGAAGAATCCAGGAGGGAACCCAGGGCTATGCTTGTGGGCGTGCATACTGTGCAATTACACAGGGCCCATGCTTGCTTTAATGCTCTGCTGTCACTGTTAGGAATTCTTAATACTTCATCTTGGAATTTGTGATTTGCAAGAAAAGTACACGCAACAATGGATCCTGTGCTGTTCTTTGCTACTTCATGTGCAGAAATCATGTGGTGCCCTGAGCACAGAATTCTGATGTCCTTTCATGCATGGAATTCAAGAAAACCCAAGTGACTAGCAGGTAAGCATGTTAGGTCCATGCTGAGTAACTGTGAGCGGTGGTGGTTGTTATAAGGGGCAGTTCCTGACAACCCCAGTGAGGCTATGATTTCCATTCCAGTGAGAACTTGGTTAGAATGCAGAGAGAAGGCAACAGTGTTCCAAGAAATGCAAAAGGCCAAAGAAACCTATTGTGCCCTTTCTTGTCTGAGGTACTCCCCTGTGTCAACCAACCACTTGTGCTGAATATAATGACACAAGAGGAAAGGGAAAGATAGGGCAACCCATAGCTCTTTTTCCCTTTAGTCATTTCTTATGCATCAGTAACCCCAAAGTAGAACGTGTCTGTAGAATGTGTGTGCATCAAGAACTGAAATAACAACAGCTGCATTCATTCTGTGCAGTGTGTTTACTGTTCCAGTAAGAACAAAATACGTATTCATATAAAAACTATGAAATACTAATTGTGCGATTTCAGTGATTCTTCATACAAATTAAATGCTCTTATATTTGCATTAAAAACTGTCATTACTAAATATAAGGTAAATGGTAAAATTCCTTCTAATAATTAACATTTAAAATTTTTCTTTACTCAGCACAGTATTAAACAATGTAAATGGAATTAAAAACCCCACAATGCAGAAGAAAGGAAGTTTTCTACCTTAGTACCTTCAATAACTCTTGCTTTTTACCAAAAAAACAATTTTGCACTAGCCCTGAAAATTATGCAGCTGGCCCTGCTAAACCTAAGTTAGAATACATTCTTTTAACTTTTAAGTCACAGTGTCTTGGGGTTCCAGATTCTAATAGTGATGGGCATAAGCCTAGAACAAGGAAACAAGGAAGGCATGTTTAAATAGTTTTCACTTTACCTAGGTCATGAGAACCATAATTTCATAATAAATATTCTTGCACCCAACCTTGCCCATCTTCGGTCTGTTCTGGCTTTTAATTCATTAGTGCCCTGTTCATAAGACAGAATGAGGTAGTGTATAAGCAACTCATACAACAATTGATGTTAATTACTGCTCTTGTGGCTTGATCATCGAGACATGGTTATCAGCTATGGAAATAAAAGAGCAGTTCTTTGTCTCAGCTGGAAACAAATGATTAGGATATAGGATGCCTTTTGCAAAGAGAGGAACTTTTTAAATAGTACACTGTCATTATTTGGGGAAATCATTCTGAAGAGACAATATTTGCTCTTTTTCTTTCCATTTTCAAAGCTCTTAACATAAACCTGAAAAGATTTTGACAGGCGTTTATATCTCTTGTGAGGTTGCATATGAACCTGGATACAACTGAGCTTCTTAAGCAGTTTGAAGCATTAGCCTTGTGTGTTAGTTTTCTAGGACTGCTGTAACAGAGTACCACAAGCTGGGAGCCTCAAACAACAGAAATGAGTTGTCTTACAGTCCTGGAGGCAAGAGTTCTGAGATCAAAGAGTGAGCAGGGTAGGTTCCTTCTGAGGGCTGTTAGGAAGAATCTGTCTCCATACTTCTCCCCTTGATTCTGGTGGTTAGCTGGCAATCTTTGGTATTCCTTGGTACATACAAGCATCATCTCTGCCTTTATTTTCACATGGTGTTCTCCTTGCGTGCGTGTCTGTGTCCAAATGTTCTCCTTTTTATAAGAACACTCATCATATTGGATCAGGACCCACTACAATGACTTCATTTTAACTTGTTTACCACTGTAAAGACACTATCTCCAAACGAGGTCAAATTCTGAGGCATGAGGATTAGAATTTTAACATATCTTCTGAGGGAATAAAAGTCTTCAGAAATATTAAACTTGCTTAGAACAAGGAACCAAAATCTTCTGCTCCAGTCATCTACATAATATTTAATTCTTCAATGTAGGCAGGTTCGTAGAGACCGCATGGATGGGCCTGACACCAGTGATCCCCTAGTGAGAAAGAGCAGCAGAAGGGTATGTTCCCTCTACTCCAAGACCACATCACTGCTCTGAGCAGAAAGGTCATGTGCCCCTCTCCCTACTGCACTGTAGTTCCAGACTTGTATATGCCAGGCACTATTCATAGACAGGAAAAATGGTAAAAATGAGGCCTTTGCATAATCAGAGTACAATTATTCTTTTGTCCTTCAGCTTGTAACATGGACTACAAGAGCTCAGATTCCCTGGTAACTTTATGCTTCATGGTATGAGTGACACATGGTTGCATGTTTCTGTAATAATTTAGGTCTCTTAGAGGTCCATGCTCATGTGTGTGTTTGCGTGAGAGGGTCTAACTGAAAGGAATTGGAAGGACTTGGAAATGTTAAAGGGGCTTCTTATCCCAAGTACAGTAGTCTTATATGGATAGCTAAATACCACTCCTACCACATGCTTTGATTTGAATATTTGACAGAGCATCTAACAGACCCTGAAACATGATGGGTATTCAGAATTATTTTTATTGAATAAATAAAACTAATGAATAGAGCCATGCTTTTTATTTACTTTCTTCAACTTCGTATTTCCTGATATTTTTTCACTGGTGTCTAGATTATAAGAGTGGCGGAGGGGAATATATTTATATGTTTATTTCCTGGTCCACTATCAGAGGGGGTTCATTCCCATCCCCAATCACCTGTACCCACAGCTCACATAATTTCTGTAAAGAAGTTTGATGCCTACAGTGCACAGCCAAGTTTACTACAATTGGATTGTCTAACTTTTCTCCACTCTTAGAAATTGCTTGGACTTTGAGCAAATGGTTACTCAGTTGTGTGATTGTGATCTGCCTGTGTCTGAGGTTGACAATTTCCTTTTCATTTCATCATTTTGCCTAAGCCTGTTTGTGGACTTTGGGTGGCAGGGTAGGGGTTCCTCACCAAACTCCATTTTTAGGATATCCATTCCAAATTGAAGAAACAAGTCAGCATTTTTGCTTTTCAATTTCATTTGACTATGTAAATGGGAAATCATTTGAAGACTTTTGACATGCCAGTCTTACTTAGCCTAAATTGAAATTGTTCACAATTTTTATTTATTCACTCACTCATTTATTTTCATGTATATGTATGTATTTTTACTTCAATATATCTGTTTAAATGCAAATATATTTATACTTCTTCTAAGTGAAGATTAGACATTAAGATGAAGAAGACAAAAATTCAGTTTCCTGGGCTGGCAGGATATTCAGGCAGAAATGTTTTTCAGGATGTTGGAAATATGGGTCTGGAGTTCAGGAAAGATATTTGAGAGTCAGTTCTCTCAAGAAGATGGCTGGAGTTTTGATATTAAATGAGATTACCAGGGAGAGAGTGAAGACAGAGGAGCAGAGAAAAGGGCCAAGAGATAAATCATTATGTAGGGCCAAAAGAGGCAAAATTCTTTCAACTGATCCCTGATTTGGGAGTTTGGTGTCCCTTTCTGGACTGTAAACAAATTTGACTCAATATTGAAGTAAAACCTTGGTCATACATCTTGTAGATTTGTAAATCCTTGACTGACATTCTCAGTCGTGAGTGCCTGAAATAAAACTAATGGCTAAAATTTATGCAATACTTTCTCTGTACCAGACATTGTACTGAACAATATTTATATATATTATGCCATTTAATCTTGAAACTAATGCTATAAAGTAAATACTGCAGTTTTTCCATTTTGCATACAAGAAAATTGAGGGATGATGAAACTAAGTAATTTGTCTAACATCAAATAACTGAAAACTTGCAGAGTAGGGATTTATACCCTGATCATCTAATGTGAGAACCTGACCTCTTAACCATTGCACCAGACTGCCTCCCATGTTTGTTGTATTCTTCCGGAGGTTAAGGCAGAGTCTCATTTGGTTTTCTAACCTCCTGTCTCAGATGTTACAGAAACCAACAACAAATAATTATTATTCAGTTCCTATTCTTTCATGCCACAGACTTTATTTTGAAAGGGTATAAATGAGCATTATTGAATATAAGAAGGTGGCTCATAAGGCAAGCATGGACCCTTGGGTAAACTAGCATTCAGGTCTTGAGAAGGACAAGTGAAATAACCCATTAAGTTAGTAAATTGGGATTGTAAAAGGTGCTTGGATTGTCCTTTCCTTTCCATATCAATAGCAGCTGTCTCAGACCTATACCTCATTAAAGGTCCCAACTCCACCCCCGTCCCTGTCACCCTTATTGTGTACCTGCAACACAAAGCATCTTTTGTGGGAAACACAGGTTTCCCGTATACCATGTTTTCAGCTTTCCCCATATCCACTGTAGGACTTATCTAGAGGGTGAGCCATTCTTCTCACTTTCCTACATTTTTCCAAGGAAGAAATGTATCTGCCATTTCCAAGGCTTGCCCTTGGTACAAATTGCATATAACACGATAACACTTTTAATTGAAATGATAAAAGTAAAAAAAAAATCACAATCACAAAATGTCAGTTCAGTGAGAGTTCAAAAATAAATTCAGTGACTTTTTTGACGGTGTCAATTCATGTCTATAGTCTCAATACAGGGTCTAGTACACAATAAGTAGTTTCTTTCTTTTTTTTTTTCTTTCTTGTCCCCACATCGGACAAATAGTAAATCTTTTCATGATTCAACCTGCTGAACTATGAAACCATCATAGCATAAATTTCTGAAAAATGGGAGTAAAATGGAGGATGGACTTCTAGCTCAGAGTATTGCCTAGAAATGACAGGCTAGGTAACACAGTCAGAAGCTCTAGGCAGTTCAAAGAATGCTGGGAACCCAAAGCCTCTGAAGGGAACTTCATAGGAAAGCACTGACAATCAGTGCCCCCTCCTCTGAGTTCCATCTCCCATAGGTTTTGGGACTTATGATGTTGTTCTCCATAGATGTCAACAACTAGTCTCTATTCTTGTTCAGATTTATTTTTGAGGGATGTCTTTAGAAATTCAAAGATGCCACCATCCTTCTGGTAAAAGGAAAGGTAAAAAGTTAATTAATGCTTCTTAATTATTTCAAGTTTCTCATAAGTGTTCTTCAATTTTCAAACTTGCATAAATATTTGGTATTTTTGACATGTATCTTAGCACTTTGAAATACTTCTCTACACATATTGGGAAAGCAGTGAGCAATGATAGTTGAATGAATTAAAGGAAAAATACATTGCTGAAAGACAAACTGAGACCAGAAACCATTAACCTGTAGTATAATCAAACAGCTTAGTAATATAATTTGATTTTCTCAGCACCCAGGATGTAGATACAAGCAAAAACAGATGGCTCAATTAATAGGGGATTTCCTAGGTTAAGGGTGATGGGGCACATGAGGTTTCTGATAAGATTTCAGAGAAGGCAGTTGGTCCATACAAGAGGAACTTGAAATGAAAGGCCTAGGGAAATAAAGTTGTGACATCAAACAGAAGGTTTGGTGAGAAAGGTGGGTGGAGTGGAGAAAGAAAGTCCTAGTCTCAGAATCAAATATTTTAAAGTGAAAGATGTCAGAATATTGATTGTGGGCAAATGTAGTCATGCATTGTTTGATGTAGTGGAAATACCTAAGTCAGTTGCAAGATTTTAAAAAAATTCTTCTTGAGGTTCCTGTCTTTATCATAGTTAAAGGGTTATTGTAGCTTAGGGAGATATGCCTCTCTCTGGCTCTTAGTCCATCTCAAGTCATCTTAAGCAGGATATCTGAAAGCATGTTTAAAAGAGTGGCCATAAGCTCAGTAATAATATTCTCTTGAATATTATTTTATAGGAATATGCTCATTTGTGCTGGGCTCTAAACTATCTATCTCAGCTAGCCCATCCTTCTTACCAGTCCTAATCTGTTCTCTCTGGGCCATGCTGTTCTGGAAGATGCCAACTGGCTTGTATTCTTAGAATCTGGGACATCTTAAGTCCTTCTCTCAACTCTTAGGTGCTGAATTTAATCTCTATTTAGAAACCACCCCCCTAGTTCCCCCTCCACATTTTGACCTTGACTCTTCTCTCTGAACTTGGGGTACTTTTTTTTCTTCTCTCCCTGACAGTAGATGACCTTCCTAGATATGGTCTCTTGCCTTTACAGAACTGTATTGTCCATTAGACTCTTTTAGTTTAGTCCAACATCAGGCCCTCCTTTCTTCAAGTCTACTTAATGTAATTGTTTTGCAAGACCTTATTTAGTGTCTCTCAGGAGTCCATTTCCAAAGGTATCTGCTCTTTGTCTCTTAGCTGGGAAAGTCTAAGAAATGAGTGCACATTTATGGTATTTTATTTCACTTATTATTTACCTCAGATGGGCCTGAAGGAAAGCATGCATCTATAATTATGCCAACAACAGTACCCCTCAAAAAGTGGAGTGGCTGTCTTAAAGCAGAAAGAGCTTTCCTTGTGTTAAAGGCCTCTTTCTCGGCTATTTCAGGGCAAGACTAGACTAGCCTAGACAAAGAATTAATCTGGTAGATAATATTTCTTTAAAAATACAGTAGCTCAGAATGTCTAATAAGGAAGTTTGTGGATGATTTCTCTTCCTCAAAAATTGCTGCTTTAATCTTGTTGACCTTTCTTGGAACACTTGGATGAAACATATCCGGCAGTGGGAAATCTCCTGCAGTCGTTTGAATGCATTCTCTCCCCTCCTAATAGGATGCTTGTGGGTGTTAAAATGGGGAGAAGAAGGCTGGGTCAGAGAGACTGACACTCCAGCAGGCACTCAGGAACCTAGAGTTAGCAGGCCTTTTCTGTGTTTTAAGAGACAGGTGGTTTAGTAAAGTGAGGAACATTTTGCTCTCTAAGCAAAAAGTTGCTGGGCAAGGAAGTTTGGGAATCTGTGAGGTTACTTTTCACATTCAGAATCAGTTGCTTTTACTTTCACAGAAATTAATTTTATTTTCTGACATAGTGTGTTTGACTTGAAGATATTGTCTTTTTCTAAAGCCTTTTATTTTTTTTCATGGTTGTTCTTGGGTACCGATCTAAAATTGTATCCTGAACTAAGTAAACATCTTCTATTCTTCAACTTTTTCTATGCTATTGGGGGAAAATGCTTCAGATTTATGGACATTTATCTAAATACTGAAAAAGTTTGGTTTTTTTGTCATATAAACAATCTACAGGTTACTAGTTTTCAAGGATGAAACTCAACTTGTTGGCTGCCCGCATTGGAAAAAAGCAATGGCCTCTAATGTGGAGTCCTCTCAGTTGTGCAGGTGAATGCTAAAATGAGGTCTCCTTTTTCATTCTCTAGGTCTCATTCCTCATACCCAATCCTCGATTTGACATGAGCTGTATCACTAAATAGATGCATTATTTCTCTGGATCAACTTCAGAGTGTCTTTGGCAAAATATTTGCCCCTACAAATACTCCAAAAGAAAGTCTTCTCCACAAAATTAATTTGAGAAACATAATTGGAAAATTAATTCCTGGCAAATTAGCTTGATAGTGTGGGAACTAACGAATTATTTGAAACTCATAATTAGTGAATTAAAGGCTCTGGAAAGCACCACAACAATGAATTCTCTTTTTTAACCCAGAGTCTCTCAAACTTATTTGAAAAGGAAATCCTTTTTTATTTTCTTTGCATAATACCTATTTATTTTGGATCAAACTCAATTATTAGAGAATTATGGGACCTAGACTGAATTATTTGAGTCTCTGTAGAACTGGCTTTACTGAGGTGCACTTGGTTTTAGTCCATCTGCCCTCACTGAAGGGAATATGGGTTGCTGTTCTGGAAGCTCTTTATTGAATTAATTAAAAGGTTGATATTGAAGAAATGTTTACTAGAGTCCATTTTTCTCTTCATGAAGACTCAAGAAGAAGTTTTTCCCAAGTCTCAGTACCATAAAAACTGCTTCTTTTGGGGAATAAGCATATTTTGATTTTATGGATGCTTTTAAATTATATGGACACTATAAAAAATTGTGTCCTTTTTGTACCAGCAGATGAAAGTGTCTGATTTTAAGCCACCTGAACTGAATTTCCCAGCACACAACTTATTTACTAATCACCTCCCTGGCTTAATTTTTTCCAGACAAATTTTTTCTTAATTTGGCTTAAAATTCCCATTTATTTGATTACTATAAAGTTTCCCTATTCTAACATATGCATTTTACAAATTGGAATACATCCCTATTGTAATAGGGAGGGTATAAAACAAAATTTTCCTTCAGTATTTGAATAAAAGAATGAGGTAATTATATGGCTCAACTCTAACATATTTCTGTTAGACTACATACTGTATTAGCTGCTCTAAAGACTATCAGATTCAAAAAAACACAATATTAGAAGCTTTATAGTTTTGCCTTTTACATTTTAGTCCATGGTTCATTCAAATTAATTTTTACTTATGGAGTGAATTAAGAATACCTCATCTTTTTCCATATCCAATGCTTCAGTACAATTTGTTGGAAAGATTTTCTTTCCCATTTAATTACACTGGCACCTGAAGTAGGCTAAGTTGTGACTCCCAAAGTTATCAGGTCCTAATCTATGGAAACTTTGGATGCTACATTCTTGGTAAAGTTTTCACAGATGTAATTAAGTTAAGGACATTGAGTTGAGGACATTATTCTGCATTATCTGGGTGGGCCCTAAATGCCATCAGAAGTGTCTTTCTAAGAGAGACAGAGAAAGATCAGACATGCTCAAAAGGCAGAAGGAGATCTGTGACGGGAGCAGAAGGGGAGATTTGAAGATGCTATACTGCTGGCTTTAAAGGTGATGGATGATACCACAATCCAAAGAATTAGCTCCAGAATATAAAGAGGCAAGGAATGTATTCTTTCCTATAGAGTTGTGGAGATGACCTTGTCAACATGTTGATCTCAGCCCAGTAACACCAGTGTTGGACTTTTGGCCTCCAGCATTCTGAGAGTATTTAAAGAAAGCAAAACTCCTTGGTTATGGTATAAATCACAGAGCAGGAAAAAATGATGCCCAGAACAAAGGAAGTTTCCTCCTCTACTTCACAGGGTAGGAAACAAGACTTTTTGGAAATAGGAAAAAGAGTTTGGGGAACAACTTAAAGGAGATTAGACTTAGATGGAGATACTACCTGAGTTTCCTGGTGACTAGCAGATCCCATTCTCTAGACCTGCACCATGTGATGAAAGGATAGAAGGCAACATGATCCCTAGACTGCAGGAGATGGGAATCTGAAAGCAGGTGTGCTCTACTTTTTGTCTGGAAATATGAGTGTTCTAGAAGCCAGCATACTGTGGACATGGTCAAATAGCAATGACCCAGGGAGATTTTTAGGAAATGGGCTCACAGGAGGATTCAGAGGAGTTAAAAAGACTGCAGGAAAACACAGAAAGAACTGGATGACTAAAGCCAAAATCGGGGGTAAAGAAGATGCAGAAGGTAGGACCCTATCATCTGGAGGCAATGACTAAGTTCATTGTCTTTAGTGATGGATAGTCGCACAATGCCCAAAGGCCAGTGAGACCAGACCAAATTCTATATATATCAGCTAAGGATGCTTAATGACATGGTGAGCCCATGCTTAGAGACTAGGGAATGAGATATCTCCAAGTAACACCCAAGGAGATTGTTTAACTATTCCCTGGTGCCACAATAGGATAACACATAAACCTTTTTGGGAACTCAAGTCAACCTTGGAATTAATAATAGAGAAAGGGAAAGGGAAGAAACTTCCAAAGACTGAATATATTCCCCAAAGTAACTAAGTATTAGAAAGCAACTGTAATAATAAGTAGATATTAAAATCACTAATTGCTCTAGATTTATGACAATTGGAAAAAAAAATAATTTTTCTACTCTGTGGAGACCAATGCTTTAGGAAAGAATTGAATTTAGACATAAAAAAAGTAAAGAATGAAGTTATGCAGACAAATCAAATATTAATGTGCAAGTTTTGCCTCTCACTCTCTCTCTACACACACATACACACACACATTGATTTCTAATGCAATCATAAGTAGCTAACATCTCCATTTTATAATTAATGAATATGAGACTCAATGAGTTAAGTAAATTGTCTGTATACACACAGTTAAAAAGACAGAATTCAAATCCTGGTCCACTTAACTCCAAAGTTTTTCCTTTCCATTGCTAACACATTGCCTCCAAAGGAGAAACCACCATCAAAAACCTATTAACATTACAGAGAGTTGATTTTGCTTTCCTCAGCAGCAGGTCCCCATCTATAAAATGAAGGTCCTTACCAGATCTAACAATTTGCAATTCTATTATATGGTTTGTCAGGGAAAAATCAATAATTTATTTTTCTGAAGGTACTTTGAGAGTCAACATCTTAATAATATTAAAATTGAAATATGAAGAAGTTGAGAAATCGAACCAGAATTCAGGGGAAAGTTTAACACATGACATACCCACTTTTCCTAATTGTTGGTACATTTGATTTTACTTTAGCAAGTGGGAATGGGGACTCAGAAAAGCCTTATCTCTCTACCAGCATTATCCATCTTCTAGGGAGATAAAGTAGTTGAAGTCTTTTTTTCTTTTTCTTTTTTTAAAGGGGAGAGCAGTGTAATATTTTTTTGGTTCAAAGCAGGTGATGAGAGCTAACTTTTACCATAATGAAAATTGCCAAAGCTCTAACCAGTATCAAAATCTCTTTGGAAGAAACATTTTATTAGATAGTGTTTGAGTTGAAGACTTTTGTTTAATATATAACAGGAATCAAGATGAGAGAGAGGAAACAGTTTTCCAAATGACTTTCTTTATTCCAGATTCTTCCATAACATTGAGAAAAAGTATACTCTTTAAACAATACAATCAAGCGTATAGGTATAGTTTTCATTGCTCAGTTGTGGAAATAAACATGCTTGTGCAGGTGTCTTTTCTGTAGAATGAGTTAATGTCCCTCTGGATATATTTCTGAAAAAGAAATTGTAGCCGGGCTTGGTGGCTCAGCCTGTAATCCCGTGCCTTTAGGAGGCTGAGGTGAGTGG
>NW_007248482.1:346791-349902 GCF_000164805.1 Carlito syrichta
AAAAAAAAAAAAAAAAAGAAATTGCTGGATCGTATGGAAGGTCAATTCTTAGTTCTTTTAGGAATCATCACACTGCTTTCCATAGACATTGAACTAGCTTGCACTCCCAACCAACAGTGTAGAAGCATTCCCTTTTCTCTACACTCATGCCAGCAATTGTTGTTTTTAGATTTATTAATGATGTTTTAGATTTATTAATGATGAAGATCCTTACTGGAGTTAGGTGGTATCTCATTGTAGTTTTGATTTGTATTTCTCTGATGATTAGTGAAGCAGAACATTTTTTCGTCTATCTGTTGGCTGCTTGTATATATTCTTTTGAAAAGTGTCTATTCGTGTCCTTTGCCCACTTTTTAATAGAGTTGTTTGTTGCTGCTGTTGTTTTTTACTTTCAGTTCATTTAAGTTCCTTGTAGATCCTGAATGTTAGGCCTTTGCCAGATACATAATCAGAAAATATTTTTTCCCATTCTATGAGTTACCTCTTTACTCTCTGGTGGTTTCTTTTGCTGTGCAAAAGTGTTGGGAGCCAGCCATGGAGGCCCACCTGAACGTTAGGGATCAAGGTGAGCCATGGACTCTGAGACCATTAGGATGCATTCGGGAGCTGTTGACCCCATTCCCTCCTCCCTTTTTCATTTTAGCCAAAAGGATCTCTGCCTACATAAGCTGAAGGCTCTGTGACTGTGACAGGCATGGCTCACTCTAGAAACTCATTGTTCTTGTTTTCCATGAACTGCGGTTTCAGCTTAGGTATTAGATATAATTTAAACTCAAGGCACATTTAGGAGCCTTTAATACAGTACAAGCTTCTTTATAAGATTCTAAAGTATATTTGTAGAATTAGTATATAGTTTCATCTTTAGATGGTATAGATGATTATCTAGAGTTACCAGAAATGGCGCAGCATGAACTTTGGGCTGGGCCACATTCCTGAGGGCCCAGCGCGTACTTTGGACTGAGCTGCATTCTTTTAGACCGGTTTTAGCTACAGTTAGTGTAAGGTTTTTCTACTTATTATAGAAATTTAATTTATTTTATTCATAGAATGTGTTGTAGAATAGGTCATGCTAACATCAGGGAATTATGTTAGTTCAAGCATGATCAAACATGATATTTTGAGGTTTAATAAGAATACAGCTAACTTTAGAAATTTCATTGTTCCCATTTTCTACTGTTGTGGTTTTGGCCTTAGTATAATTTACAGTTTATATTTGGGTTTTATTTTTAGAAGCTTTATTGCTGATGATCAGCTTTACATATTAGGATTAGGAATTAGAAACTTTTATAGAAATTAAGACAGATATATAGGATTTTAGAATAGCCATTTTGTTAAGAGATTGTAATCCATTGTTCCTAGAAATGGACCAGCGTGATCTTTTGACTGGGCCACATTCTTTAGGAACTGGGTTGGGCTATAATTAAGAGTTTCTATAGTGTAGGTAGAATTAGCGTAAAATAGAAAGGAATTAAGATTTAAGTTAGTCATTAGGTGTTGTGTATGCATAAGTTTTAAAAGTTATTGATCATTGGAATATTATGATGTTAGAAATTGTTGTATTGCTTTTGAGGAATATTAACCAAGCATGAGGAACAGTGAGATAATTTTGGGATTGCCCTTCCTCATGCTTGAGGAAACACCTGGTGGGTGGGGGACGCCCCCTCACCCACCTGGCTTTGTGTTCCTGTAAATGTCTTGTGATTTGATTGGGATTGCCCTTCCTCATGCTTGAGGAAACACCTGGTGGGTGGGGGACGCCCCTCACCCACCTGGCTTTGTGTTCCTGTAAATGTCTTGTGATTTGATTGGGATTGCCCTTCCTCATGCCTAAGGAAACACCTGGTAGGTGGGGGACACCCCTCATCCACCTGGCTTTGTGTTCACATGAAAGACTTGTGAGACTATCTGTGTAAAATCTGGGGATAAATACCCACTGTAACTTCCAATAAATGGCTTCTGCACTACACAGAGTCCAGTCTGTTTCTTTCTACCCCCTTTTTCTTTCTTTCTCTTTATCTCTCCAGAATAATCGCCGGTGCCGCCAACACCTCCCAAGGGACCCCCTAAATCTCTTTACAGGGGCTGGCCCCCCTCACAAAAGCTTTTCAGTGTGATTGCATCCCACCTGTCTATGTTAGCTTTTATGGTATTTGCCTTTGGGGACTTGGTCAAGAATTTGTTGCCTACTCTGATATGCATAAGGGTGTTTCCTACGTTTTCTTCTGGGACTCTTATAGTTTGAGGTTTTACATTTAGGTCTTTGATTCATTTAGAGTTGATTTTTGTGTATGGTGTTAGGTAGGTGTCTAGTTTCATTCTGCATGTGATCTGCCAGTTTTCCCAGCACCATTTGCTTAATATTCTCTACTTTCCTCAGCAATTGCTATTGGTGGTTTTGTCAAAGATTAATTGGTTGGTGACCAGGTTTTTGCTTCTGGAATCTCTATCCTGTTCCATTGGTCTATATGTCTATTCATGTACCAATACCAGGCTGTTTTAGTTACTGTAGCCTTGTAGTAAAGTTTAAAGTCTGGAAGTATGCTACCTCCAACTTTGATCCTTTTGCTGAGGATTGTTTTGGCTATTCAAACTCCTTTTTGTTTCCATTTGAATTTCTGTATTGTCATTTTCAGGTCTGAGAAAAATGATGTTGGTAATTTGATGGGAATTGCATCAAATCTGTAGATTGCCTTGGATAGGCTGGATATCTTGACAATATTGATTCTTCCAATATATGAGTATGGAATGTTTTTCCATTTATTTGTGCTGTTCTTAAATTCTTTGAGCAGCAATTTGTAGTTTTCATTGTAAAAATATTCTCTTCTCTGGTTAGGTAAATGTCAAGGTATTTCATTTGTGTGTGTGTGTGTGTGTGTGTGTGTGTCTATTGTGAATGAGATTGTGCTTTTTATTTGGTTCTGCTTGTTGCTGCTGCATAGAAATGCAACTGTCTTTTGCGCAATTATTTTGTACCCTGAAACTTTACCAAAGTCAGCTATCATTATGAAGAGACTTTTGATGACTACCTTGGACTTTTTTCTTGAGTTGGAGTCTCACTCTCTCGCCCAGATGGGAGTGCAGTGGCTGCTCCCGGCCACCACAGCCTTGACC
>NW_007248482.1:350027-365154 GCF_000164805.1 Carlito syrichta
TGTGTGCTACCACACCTGGCTGATTTTTTGATTTATTGTAGAGATGAGGTCTCGCTGCCCAGGCGGGTCTCGAACCTGCGGGCTCAGGCAATCCACTCACCTCAGCCTCCCAAAGGCGCGGGATTACAGGCTGAGCCACCGAGCCCGGCTTGGACTTTCACTGTATAGAGTCATATCGTCTGCAAAGAGGAATAGCTTAACTTCCTCTTTTCCTATTTGTAGACCCTTGGTTTCCTTTTCTTGCCTGACTGCTCTGCCAAGGACTTCCAGCATCTTGTTGAATAGGAGAGGTGGGAGTGGGCATTTTTGTTTAGTTCCTAGTCTCAGGGAGAATGCTTCCAATTTCTGTCCATTGAGCAAAATGTTGGCTGTGGGTTTACCGTAGATGGCTGTTACTGTTTTGAGGAATACTCCTTCCATACCTAGGTGTTCAAAGGTTTTTTGTTGTTGTTCAAAGGTTTTTATCAAGAAGTGATGCTGGATTTTGCCAAACATTTTTTCTGCATCTAATGATAGAATCATGTGGTTCTCGTTTCTACATGTTAATATATTGAATTGCATTTACTGTCTTGCAAATGTTGAACTTGCCCTGCATCCCAGGAATGAAGCCCACCTGGTCATGGTGGATGATCCTTGAGATGTGTTGTTGGATCTGATTTGCTAGAATCGTATTGAGAATTGTTGTGTCTATGTTCATCAAGGAGACTGGCCTGTACTTCTCTTTCCTTGTTGGCTTTTTGCCAGGTTTGCAGATCAATGTGATGTTAGCTTCATAAAATGATTTGGGGAGAGTTCTGTCTTTCTAAATTGCTTGAAATACTTTCAGTAAGATTGGTATCAGCTCCTCCTTGTATGTTTTGTAAAATTCAACTTGAAAACCATCTGGTCTGGGGCTTTTTTTGTGTGTGTGGGGAGATTTCTAATGATGGTGTCAATTTCTTAGAAAGTTATTGGTCTGTTTAGGATTTCAATTTCTTCTTGTTTCAACTTCGGTAGGTTGCATGATGTCAGAAAGTCCTCCATTTCCTTTAGGTTTTCAAGTTTATTTGCATACAGGTATGCAGAATAATGTCTGATAATCTTGAATTTCTTTAGGATTGGTTGTGACTTCACCTTTTGCATTTCTGATTGTACTTATTTGGACTTTCTCTCTCTTTTTTTAGTCAGTCGGACCAGGGGTCCTTGAATCTTATTTATCCTTTTAAAGAACCAGCTTTTTGTCTTGTAGACTTTTTCCATGTTGTTTTGTCTTCTATGCTCTGCAGTTGTGACTTTACCTTTGTGATCTGGTCTTCTGCTGGGGTTAGGATTTTAGTAGTCTTGCTCCCTCAGGTGTGATGTTAGGCTGTTTACTTGTGATCTTTCTATTTTCTTGAGAAGTATGTGCAATGCTATGCATTTTTCTCTTAGCACTGATTTCATGGCATCCCAGAGATTCTGATAGGATGTGTCTGTTTTCACTTGTTTTGAGGTATCTTTTTCTTTCTGTCTTGATTTCTGTGTTGACCCAGAAGTCATTCTGCAGCATGCTGTTTAGTGTTTACATCTTTATGTGTTTGGGGATCTTGTTGGCAGTGATACTTATTTTTATTCCACTGCAATCTGAGAATGTACATAGTATTATTTCAATATTTTGGAACTTGTTTATGCTTGACTTACATTCAAGAATGTGACCAATTTTGGAGTCTGTTTCATGTACTAATGAATAGAATGTATACGCTGTAATTGTTGGGTGTGATATTCTGTAATTATCTATTAAGTCCATCTGGTCAAGCATCAAGTTGAAGTTCTGGATTTCCATATTGATTTTTTTGCCTTGATGATCAAACTAGGATAATTAGTTGGGTATTTAGGTCTTCAGTTATGATTGTGTGAGAGTCAATGTCCTCTCTTAGTTTACTCAGTAGTTGACTTATGAAACCTGGTGCTCCTGTGTTGGGCACATATATGTTTAGGATGGATATTTCTTGCTGGTGGACTGAGCCTTTTATCATTATATAGTGTCTTTCAGTATCCTTTTTAACTTTTGATGGCTTGAAGGCTGCTTTGTCTCATGTTAGAATAGCTATTCTCATTTTTGTTTTCTATTCACCTGAAAGTTCATTTTTTAGCCTCCAAATTTGAGCCTCTGGGTGGTCTTTTGCAGTAAGATGAGTTTCCTGGAGGCAGCTGATTGTAGGATTGTGCTTTTTTATCCAGTTTTTCACTCTGTCTTTTCAGTGGTGCATTTAGTCCATTCATGCTCAGGTTGATTAGTGAAATGTGAGTTTAGCCCTTCCATGGAACTCTTAGGGGGATGCTTTGTTTCCTTTTAACTTTTATATTTACATATGCGTTATTTTCATTTTTGATGGTGCTGTGTATGCTCTGTTAACTCTGTGTTTTCCTGTACTTTTGTGATGGGCATGACTGTTCTTTCTGTTTTTTTTCTTCCTGTATTCCAGACCTTCTTAAGCATCTCCTGAAGGGCTAGTCTGGAGGCAGCATATTCTTTTAGTGATTGGATGTCTGTGAAGGTTTTCAATTTCCCATCACTGATGAAACTTAGCTTGGCAGGGTAGGAAGTTCTTGGTTGGAATTGCTTACCTTTAGGAATGTTAAAAATTGGACTTCATGCTCTTCTTGCTTGTAGTGTTTCTGCAAATAAGTCTGGAGCAATTCTGGTGGTTCTTCCCTAGTAGGTAGTCTGACCTTTCTCTCTCACTGCCTTTATAATTTTTTCCTTCATGTTTACTTTCTGGAGGTGGATTACTATGTGTTTAAGGGTCCGTCTTCTCATGTGGTGGACTGAGGGGGTTTTTGAAACTCTTGTGTGTAAATTATTGTGTCTCTGGCAAGATGAGGAAAGCTTTCGTGGATGACCTCATGAAATGCTGTTCCAAGGTGTACTCCATTTCCCTTTCTGCTTCAGGGATACTAGTCAGGTGTAAGTTTGGCTTCCTGATATAACACATCTCTCGGAGACTTTACTCCTTCTTTTTAAACTTTTTTCTATGTTTTAAGCATATCAGATTAATTCCATATTGTGGTCTCTAACCTCTGAGATTCTTTCCTCTGCTTGATTAATTTTGCTTGTTAGTTGATTATTTATTTCAAGGATGAAGTTTTTTATTTCCATTATTTCAGAATAGGCTTTTTAAAAGTTTGCCAATTCTGCTATAATTTCATTGAGTTTTGTTTCATGTTTCTCTTAGTTCCTGTTAATTTTTGCCATCCAATCTCTGGTTTCTGTGGTTGCCATCTGGGTCAGGTCATTCCGGGAGGATTTCATTGTTTGTGCTCAGATGGCTGGTTTTGGAGGTTGCTGTCTCTTTATGACTTTGAGGTTACCTGTTTTTATTCCATTGTTTTTTCCTCATGACAGGTCTCTTTTCCTTTTCCATATTTCTGTCACTCAATGAGAGAGGGAGAAGTATTTGCTTTGGCTGCTTGCTCCATCCTGTGTCAGGATACCATAATTGCAGGTTCTTGCTCACTCTGCTAAACTAATTGAACCAATTTTCAGTCTCTGTTTTGCTGGGAGGGGGTGATCTGACTTGTCTTAGAGTCACTTATCCATCTCCTTCCCTGAGCAGAGCCTCTGACTCTGTCTGAGTCTGAAACAGGGTAGGGGGGCTGGGGCACCCAGAATCCTGCTCATGCTATTGCTTTCTGGTGTCTGTTTGTACAAGGGGACTCCTACTTGGTTCAAGGTGTATAGGCAGCAGGGTCCCTACTCTGCCTTATTCAGCACAAGAGGTGACAGCTTACTTTTCTACAAGCTTCTGGGAGCAGGCATGCCAGTCAGATTCAGTCTGCATGCAGTTCTCTTCCTGCCTAGGAAGTGGCCACACAGTGGCAGCAGCTGGTGGGCAGTCTGTTCCCCATTTCACTTGGACTTCAGTTGTCCCCTGCTGTGTCCCAACAAAGGGTCCTCCCATATGGGACTGATAGCTCATGTGTGAGTGGGAGGAGATGAACTGACTTGAAATATCTTAGAATCACTCACCCCTCTACTTCCCCAAGCAGTGCTTTCATCATTTTCTGAGCCTGTACCAGGGAGAGGTGAACTGCAAGGATGGGGAGCCTGGTGTCCATTGCTTTCTGGTCTGTACACTCAAAGAGACCACCACTGGGTGGTCCATCTGAAAAGGTTCAGTGTCTCTCAGTCAATCAGTGACTGGGTCCCCATTCTTCAACTTGCTAGGAGAGAGATGTGCAAGTCTGCTGCTCCACAGTGGTCATCTTTGATCCTCTCTCTGGCTGCCTTTAAGATATTTTTAATATCACTGTTTTTTGACTGTTATAGGCTGAAATGAGTTCTTCCAACATTCATATGTTGAAACTCTAACCCCAATGTTATGACATTAGTACCCTTATAAGAAGAAAAAGAGATACTAGAACTTTCTCTGCATGCATGCACCATAGAAAGGTCATGTGAAGACATAGCAATAAGTTGGCAATCTGCAACCAAAGGAAAGACTCTTCACTAGATAGTGAACCTTCTGACATTTTGATCTTAAACTTTTAGTCTCCAGAGCTGTGAGAAAATACATTTTGACTGTTTAAACCACCTGTCGATGGTATTTTGTATGGCAACCTGGGCAGTCCAAGACATTAGCAATCTGATTATGCTGTTCCCTGGTATAATGATCTCACTTTCTGTGTGTTTGGAGTTCATTGAGCTTCTTGGATGTGAATATTTATTGTGGGGTTTTTTTCAGATGTGAAACATTTTTAGGTATTATTTCTTCAAAAATTTTTTCCCAATCCTTCCATCTTTAAGATCTCCAATTACACATATATTAGACCACTTGCACTTGCCCCATAGCTCACAAATGCTTTTCAATTTTTAAATCTCTTTTCTTTTTATGTTTCATTGTGCACATTTTTTGCTATGTTTTCAAGTGTACTAATCTCTTCTTTTGTCATGTCTAACCTGCTGTTAATCCCATCTATTATAGTTCATATCTCTAGAAGTTTGATTTGGGTCTTTTAAAAAATACCTTCTTTTTCTCTACTTTGCATGCTCAATTTTTCTTTAATTTTTAAATATAAGGAATGTGTTATGAACTGAATGTTTGCATTCTCCCAAAATTCATATGTTGAAGCCTTAATTTCTAGTGTAGTGGAATCTGGAGGTGGGACTTTTAGAAGGTATGGACACTATAAGGTGATGAAGAGATGTGAGTGCTCTTTCTCTCGCTCTGCTACGTGACAAAACAGTGAGAAGGTAGTCAAAACTTACAACCTGGGAGAAGGACTCCACCAGAACCTGATTATACTGGCACCCTAATTTCATACTTCCAACTCTCTAGAACTATGAGAAATACACTTCTGTTGTTTAAGCCACCAAGTCTATAGTATTATTTTATAGCAACCATGACTGGCTGAAACAAAACCTAATTGAAATAATTATTTTAGTGTCCTTGTCTACTAATTCTATCATCTTTGTAATTTATAGGTCTCATTCATTGAATATTTTTTCCCTTCTTCATTATAGGTCATACTTCTACTAGCTCCTTTATATACCTGAGAATTTTTTTTATTGGATACCAGGCACTGTGAATTTTATCTTGTTGGGTGCTAGATATTTTTTAATTGCTATAAATATTTTTTAATTTGCTCTGTGACAAAGTTAAATTATTTGGTGATAGTTTTATTATTTTAAGTGTTGCTTTTCATCTTTATTGTGTGAACCACAGCAGCCTTAGTTTAGGGCAAATTTCTTCCCACTTTGAAGTAATACCTTTTATGTTCTTTACTCAATAGCCTGTGTATTATGAAGGGGTTTTTTTCCCCCTTGTTGAAATGAAGTCAAACTATTCCAAACTCTGTGTGAGTTCCATAGTATTCCTTCTAAAGCTTTAGGGTGTTTTTCCTCCTGCTCCAGGTTATTTTCTTATAGTATTCAGCTGTAGATTCATACAGGATACACTAAGGATTTCTGGAGTTCTCTTTCTATGCAGGCTAACTTCTGCCATGATGTTTCTTATAAACTCAACCTGCTTTGGCCTCTTCAGGCTATGAACTAAATATTTTCAGTTTACAGAGATTTTTAGGTTCCATTGGGCTCCCTTTCTATGCACTAAGGACTGGCAACTCTCTCTCAACTATAAACTGATGTATTTGCAAGGCTTACCTTATCTATTTCTTTTTTTCTCAGAAATTATATTCTGTACATTGATACTTAATATTTAATAAGCATTATTTCTTATATTTTGTTAGTGTTTTTTGCTCTTTCAGTCAGGAAGGTAAATCTGATTCCTGTTACTCCATCTTGACTGGAAGTCGGTTTAGTTTTATTTACTCTTACCTTTGACTTTGTCTTCATGTATTTTTTCTGGCTTTCATCCTAACCTAAACAAATTAAGATCAGTTCTTTAGTCAGGGTTCTTTTCAGATAAATGAAACCAATAGGATATTTATCATCTATTTATCTATCACCTATCTACCTATTTATCCATTCATGTCATATATTGTAACATGCGAGGGAATTTCTTAAGGGAACTGGCTTATATGACGATGAAGGCTAAGTCCTACCATATACTGTCCACAAGCTAGAGAACCAGCATGGCTCAGTCTAAGACTAAAGGCATGGAAACCTGGGACGCTGCTGGTACAAGTCCCAGAAACCAAGAATGGAATTGTAATGTCCAAAAACAGAAGAAAAAGGATGTGCTGACTCCAAAAGAGAGAAAGACAAAGAGAGAGAGCACACATGCACAAATTTGCCTTGCCTTTCCTCTACCGTTTTAGTCTATATGGACCCTCAACAGTTGGAATGGTGTCTACCTAGATTGGGTGAAGGCAGATATTTCTTACTTGGTCTACTGGCATAAATGCGGTCTCTTCCAGAAACATTTATACGGACTTGCCCCAAAACTTTGCTTTGCCAGCTATCTGGGTATCCTTTAATCTAGTCAAGATGACACATAAAATTAACCATCAAAGTCTGTAACATTTAAGTTAGCTTTAGCCTATCTTCTTCTTGACTACTGCTCTTAAGTCCCAGATGTATTTAATTCTGTCATTGTTCTTTTTTTGTTTGTCCTTTTTTTTTTGAGTCGGAGTCTCACTCTGTCACCCAGACTGGAATGCAGTGGCCGCTCCCGGCCACCGCAGCCTCGACCTGCTGGGCTCCGGCGATCCTTCCACCTCTGCCTTCCGGGTATCCGGAACCACAGGCGCGCGCTACCACACCCGGCTAATTTTTGATTTATTGTAGAGATGAGGTCTCGCCAGGTTGCCCAGGCGGGTCTCGAACCCGCAGGCTCAGGCAATCCACTCACCTCAGCCTCCCAAGGCGCAGGATTACAGGCTGAGCCACAGAGCCCGGCTCTGTCATTGTTCTTATTAAGCATCTTTATTGTATAATTTTAGTGCTGTATTGTCAATGTAATAGTCACTTCCCACATGGGGCTATTGAATATTTATAGTGTGGTCTGTAAGTGTCAAATATACAGTAGATTTCAATAACTTAATACAATAACAATACAAAAATGTAAAATGTATTAATTTATTATATGTAATACATTTAGAAATGAAAATACTTTGTACATAATTTCATTTTTTAACCTTTTAAATGAGTGCATTAGACATTTGAACACTACAGATATGGGTCCTGTTATGTTTCAATTGGATAGTGTGTTCCAGAACACTTTCAAAACAATTTTGAAGCACCTGTTCTTAATCCTATAACAGTCACTATGTCATTGCCATTTTAAGAGCAGAAAATGTATAATAATGAAATAGAGACAGAAACCTAAAAAGATGGTTTGAGTCATTCCAGTTCTCTAAGAAGATGCTCACAGTGACTTTTGCAAAACTTTGCTACCTCTCTTTCAGCTCCTACTGGCTTCTTCATCACTCTCAGCAGATAACACTTTTCTAGTCTTGCATTTTCCTGTGTCTATTTCAACCTAAATACTCTTCCAGGATAGAGGCTCTCAAAGTGTAGTCTCTGCTCTAGCAACATTAGAATTACTTAAGAATTTGGTAGACATGCAAAAATGAATGCATTAACATTTGATAATTCTGTAGATGGGGCCCAGAAATCGGTGCTTAAACAAGCTCTCCCTTTAATTCTGATGCATACTAATACTTGGGAACCACCGCTCCAAGAGTTCATTTTTAACATACCAGACATATTGTTCTCCAGGTCATCAATCTGCTCCTCTTCCCAACTTGAATTCTTTATTTCTGTTCATCATCTTCTGTATCATCTATGTTCAAAACATCAGTCATCTTCCATTCATCCTTTCCTCTCAATCTCCACATTGAATATGTCACCAATTCCTACAAAGACTTGCTTCCAAGTGACTTAGTTTGAACTGAATATGTCCTCATTTAGTGTTTCCAAATAGTTTTTTCCTTTTTTTCCCCCTCCTATTCCTGCTATGTTCTGGTCAAATTGAACTACTTTTTTTCTGTAATACTCTTCCCAAAGAGCATTTATCTACTTTTTCTGCTAGGTTCCATCTACTAATTAAAAAGTATTCTTTATTCTTAAGAACCTCATAGCCAACTTCCCAGTAGCCAAATATTACCTATTATTAAAGGTAAGTTGTAAAGCCACTTCTGGGAGCTTTCGATCTTTTCCAAACTACCGTGATCCCTTGTAGCCAAGTTAAACAAAATATCAACCTTTTTTGACCTTTAATTTCATTTTTAAAGTAGTCTTCCTTTTTAAATGTTAGTACACTTGTTCTACCCTTCTGGTAAATATTAAATTAGTTGAGGGAAGGATTCTAGTCCAACTTATCTTGTAATCTCTTAAGAAAAGGGAAAGAGAAAATGAATATTTCTCATATTCTCCTTTTCAGGTCTTTTACACTTCTATTTTTCCCCTCAAATATTATCCTTCCCCTCAATATTTTATGACTCTTTCCCTCACTTTCTTTAAGTCTCTTCTTAAGTGTCATCTCTCAGGAAAATTGTTCTTACCCTATTCCTATAGTTTTACTTTATTTTTCTTCATATCACCTCTTCCTAACAGGCGCATATATATATATATATATATATGAATTAGAATTATTTGTTGAATTAATGAATAATTTATTTAGTTTTTAAGCTTCAATCACTGCATCTTTGATGTATGGACAATTTGACTCACTTATAAGAAGCTAGAGAGAACAAATAAAGTGATAGAAATGCATTACATAACAAAGTGTTTAACACATCACAGCACCTAGTAACTGAAACTATTGTCATTATCATTATTACTTTATTAATTAATATTATTTTGGAGTTCTTGTCCTTTCTCCCTATTAGGTTTCAAAATATCTGAGTGCAATGATTTTAGATAACTAATCTTTGTAGATCAAAAAGAGGTATCCAGTAAATAATTGCATGACCTCAGCACATTTTATAGCTTATCTAAATTGCAGTTTCCTGATGTGTAAAACAATAAATGGTCTCCCAAGTATTTTTGGGCAGCATGTTTTCAGTAAACAACTGATAGTCTGATAGTTTTGGGACAGAGGTTAGAGTATACAAACTGTGCTCCTATTACTAGCATATTATTCTAATCTTTACAATATCCACAGTGAGAGCTCGAATTTGATGTTGATTATCAAAAGGCTCTAAATAGCCTCTCCTTCCTTTCTATAGAATAATGCATATATATGCTTTATTTCCTCTTTATTAAACACTATTCTTCTTTCTGCCTCTCTGAATTCCACCCTCAACATATTCTTATGGTAATTCACCCAACTTTTTATAAATCTTGGTGCCGTTTTGTGTAGATTGTGGTGCACAGTGTTTCTGAGAAGTTATATGACAATTGAGGTTCATTGCAGCATTCTAAATTAGATAGTCTGAGTGTAAGATCATAAACAATTGTTCTCTGAGCTGGGCTAAAATTCTGTCTGCTGTATCTAAATTCTGCGTGTCTCTTGTGCAAATATGTGCTCCTCTGTGCTGTAATTTTAGTGAAATTTTCTGCCAGTTCCTGCAGATTCTACATTCTTTCTGGCTGACTAATGATATCCCTTTTTTTCTTGAGCCATTCTATGATCTCATCTCATAAATGGTAGCTTGGTTTCTGTCCTTGAATACTTGGAATATTACCTTTTATTTGGATTGCTGCAAACATCAGTAGAATGGTATCTGAGTTGTAATTTATTTGATCTGTCTGAGAACAGAAAAGCAGAGGCACATTTCTGTTGAGAAGGAGGATTTGCTTCTTGAAAAATAAGTTATTCTAAGACTATGTACAAACATTGTCATCACTTTAGAATGATACGAGGGTTGGGGAAGCAACCCCAAATGCCTGTTTAGGTCAAGCAAGTAACAGAAAACTAGTGAAGAGGACTGAGAAGAAGATATGTGGAAATGCGCCTAACAGGGCTTGCCATTCTCAGCTTTGGACAATTATTGCCATGCTGAACCACACAGATCTAGTATTGCCAATACTTCAGATTTTTCAAGTGAAAGTAGAAATGTAGATCTTAATATGAATTTTTCTGATTTTCAAAGTTCGACAATGAATTAAATAGAAACAACAACAGCATTTGAGTGTGGAACTAAAGATGTCTATGGCCAAAAGCTATATTAGTTTACAATCTCTAGTCTGCATACTCTAAAAAAAATTTGTTTAAATGAGGTTATTAAATAGAACATTACCATTTTCTCTTAAGTGTTTATGGAGAAACACATCTCTCAGGAAGAGATAAGATAGGATGTTCTGCAAAGGTATTTCCATTTTCTTTAGAATCTAAAAGACTTACATCAGTAGCCTACTATGTTCAAAACAGTATGGGGGGATGCAAAGCTAAGACGTTGTCTTCCCCTTTTTGTAGGAAATTTATTATTCACTTAGGAAAAACAGACAATACACTTTCCTCCTCATAACTTGCTATTCCTCTAATACACGACAAATGAAAATGGCAAGGAATTATTTCTAAACATTATAAATATTTGTAAATTTCAAAGGGGCTATGAGGTGTAGAAAATAAATATAAGATCATATTGACCAGATTAGACCTCTAATGAAACAGAAAACATAGATAACAGGACTGGATCAGGATAGGAGAATTTCAGATAAGAAGCAAAACTGCACAGACAGGATTGCATATGACATTATTTGTGAGAAAATGAGAAAAACAGTCTGCTGGTAGCTAAAAGTTTATGTTGAGGAGCAAGGTAGTGAACATTTGCTTTCTAAATCTGGCACCAAAACATTTTGAAAACTTGAAATATGAAACCAAAGAATTTGGGTTGTCCAGTCCTGACTGTGAAGAAAGACACATCAACCTATCTTAGGTTAATTGGTATCTACTACTTTAATCTGAATTAATTTTTTTTGTTTAGACTCTGTGCTCACTGACCAATTCTCTGATTCTCACTTGACATTTCTGTGAGCTTCTGAGATTGACCATAAATGCTACTTCATGGATTACACAAATTTTTGATTCTACTGTTTTGACCCAGCTGATTTTGCTCTTTCCTCCAAGGATGTTAATACACTTAATTATTTACATACCCCTATATATGCTATTTTTAGGCTAGTCTAGCTGTTTATATTTTTATTCTGTTATCTCCATCAATCTATTTTTGATTCAATAATATTTATTATATATCTGTTTATAGTATATTTATGTGTATATATATATACACATATAATATATATGTATATATATTTAATAATATGCCAAAATATTATTTTCCAGATAAAAGTCCATTAAGCTAACTTAATTGATTGTTCAGTTCTCTCTGGAGAACAAACCATTTTGAATTCTTATTTTTTATTTCTTTCTCACTAAAATTATTTTCAGTGAAATCAATTAATTTTACTGATTGATTTCATTTGATTACTTTTGAAATCCAAGTTAAGTTTTAGCAGGAATACGTTCTTCTATTTCAAATTTTTTCTTTTATGGTTATTATTTCTCCCAAGCCTGATTTTCTGAGGTCAAAATTAGCTGCTCTAAATTTTAAAGTTTGATTTTCCTATAAATATTTCAATAATAACTAAATTGATAGGCTACTCTAGCTGTTATGTTGTTTTTATTTTATGTTGATGCCATTAAATATAATTTAAGATTCTATAATAGTTATTTGCATTGGACGAGAGACTATTAACTTGTGTTTCTTAGTAAGTCTATGACATAATGGTAAGCAGTTTCCAACAAACATCTGAATCTGGATTAGATTTTTCTTTTAAGGATTTAAAAATTCTATTATTAATCAGTTTCTTCCATGAGCTTCTGATCACCTTGTGCACCATATATTCACTGTTTTTGACATTAGTAGAACAAATAACAAACAATGGGGTAAAAATAGTAAGACTGAGGTATACTGCTTTATATCCAGTCATCTTAGATGACTTTCTAGTTTTATGTGATTGCCTTTTGAGCTTGGGATCATCTGTTCAACAAGTATTTATTGAGAAGTTATATGTGTCAGACACAACACTTTGGAAATATTGGGGTGAGCATGTTCCCCCAAGCCCTATGTTCATAAAGCTCTTAGTTCAGTGGAGAAGACAATCCAATGATTAATTAGCACACTGCATGATGAATATTATGATAAGAAAAATGATAGATGAAGTGGGAGTGCAAAACCTAAACTAACCTGAAGGCCAGGAAGGCCCTTCTAAAAGACTGATATGGGGGCTGAGTCCTGAAGCATGAGCAACAGTCACCCAAGGAAGAGAGGGGAGGATGTGCTGGAAGAAAACAGCATTCTAGGAAGTTCTGTCTCTAGAGCGTAGAGTGGGAGGAGAATGTGTCAGGAGATAAAAGAGGAGAGAGGGAGAGATCAGATCATAGAGAGTTTTGTAAGCTATTTTAGAGTTTGAAATCCATCTAAAACACACTATGAAACCTTTAAAATATTTTAAAAAGAAAAGTGACATGAGGGACTCTAAGAACAGTCTGAAGAATTGGAGAAAGGGCACAGACTGGAAGCAGAGAGGCCAGTGAGGGTTGCCTGCTCTTGTGAAAGTAAGAAATGATAGCGTGGCTAGGAGAGTGAAAGTGAGAATGAGGGGAGGTAATTGACTTGAATAATATTTTAAAAGTAAAATTGATTTGGCAATAGATTAGATGCAATGGGGTGAAGGAGGGAACAAGTTAAGAGTATTTTCCTTGCACAGTGGAAAATTGAGTGGAGTATTTGCTGATGTGGAAATCTCTACAAATATTGGGTTTAGGGAATAATATAATATGTTCAGACTTAGAGATGCTTAGTTACAAGTTTCCATGTGATATGCCTACATATTTAGTAGATAGTTGGAAATAAGACTGAAGAACTCTTGAGGGAGAGCTAGGCTAGAGATAGTGAAATGATTCCTTATGACATAGTAATTAAAGACACAGGCATGGGTAAGGTCACTCTAGAAAAGAAGAGTGGGAAAAGCATTGGGCTTATAGCAGACCTCTGAGGATCACCAGAACCTGAAATTCAGGTAGAAGACTCAAAGGTGTGAACAGAAGTGGAAGAAAGCCAGGAGACAGGGACGTCAGGGCTATGAAAGAACAACATTTGTAAGTGTCCTCTTTGATTTCTTTGATTGAACATTAATAACAATAGCACAAGGGAGGGATCAGCAGCCATGGGACACTGCCAGGGGCAGGAGGAAGTGTGTGTGGGGGGGTGTAACAGAACAAAGATCACCTGATCCTAAACCAGGGGAAGTGAGGACCATTTGGAGGCCCAAACTTCACCTGCATGCACCCTACTTGAGTAGTTAATCCTGACTAGTACTCCACATATTTGTAATAAAGTAAAAAACAAACAGCAAAAGTGCCCAACTCTGCTGAAAGGTCAAGCAAAGTTAAAGTCTGAAGGTATATGTTTGTTGGATTTAATGACAGGTTGTTGGTAATGGATTTTGGTGAGGCAGAAAACCAGACTGAGGTGTGAATAGAACATGTAGAAATAAAATCAATGAATTCAAGAAGTTTGCTTGAAAAGAGATAGGCAAGAAATAGAGACACGGTTGAAGGACAGCTGCAGGGCTAAGGTGAAGGTGTTTGCTTTGAAAAATCCATGCAAATATTTAAATGATAATGTAAAAATGTCAGTAGAGATGGAGAGGATGAAGTCACAGAAGAGAAAAGAGTAAGAGGTGAGGTATTAGGGACCTTCAAAGCAGGTAGCTTAGGGAACCAGAGCACAGTTAAGAGGTGGCCTTTAAGTTTCAAACAAACAGATAAATCTGTATCAGTTTTCCTCGTGGCCCTCTGAAACCCAAGTTGGTATTTTTCTTGGTCTCTGTGCTCAGAAATTCCCAACCATAACTATTCTCCATTTTAGAAATACTGGAAAACTCTTATTGGAGCCTCCTCCTCTCCCTTTGTATTCATAATTCTTCATCTTAAATTCTGTCTCCCCTTCCCCCTATAAATCCATAAACATGTCACATCTCTATGTTTGTTATCAAAGGAAGACAGATGCTGAAGTCTGATAGGTTTAATACTGATGCCATCACTCATTTTTGTAGTTTCACTTTGAACAATAACCTAATTTCCTCTGAGCACTGATTTTCTTACTGATAAACATAGGTATGATTTTTTAAAAAATTAAACGAGAGAACATTGTAGGCTCTTAAGTCTATTCATTTTCCTTCTTTTCCCTTATGAAGAGTTATCCCTCTCAGTTGACAGTCACCTGTGTTGTTTACATAAGCATCACTAACGTTTTCATTCAGTTCTCAATCTTATCTTATTCCAATGTTGCTGTTTCTTCACAATACTGGTCATCCCACAAGTCTCAGCCATTGTAGACCATCTGTTGCCACCCTTTAAATAAATCTTTCTTGAGACAGGAGGGAAAAAGGCTTGGGGTTGGAGGGGAGGAAAGAATTGGGGCCGAGTAATTTCTAAACCTTCTTCTATACTCTTAAAACAGCAAAGAATAAGAAAATTGCATAGGCCAGACAAGAAAAAAAAGAACTGTCAATCCTACTTTCAATACTGAAAGACATATTGACCATTTAAAATGATATTTTGTTTTGTTTTTTGAGTCAATGTCTCACTCTGTTGCCCAGGCTGGAGTGCAATAGCATGCTCACAGCCACCACAGCCTTGGCCTGCTGGGCTTAGGTGATCCTTGTGTATCAGCCTTCCAAGTAGCTGGAACGACAGGCGTGTGCCACCATGCCTGGCTAATTTTTCTTGATTTATTGTAGAGATGAGGTCTC
>NW_007248483.1:0-1349 GCF_000164805.1 Carlito syrichta
GACCACAGTGGATAAAAATAAACATTGACACCAACAAAGTCCCCCCAAAACCCACAAAGACATGGACACTAAACAGCATGATGCTAAATAACTCCTGGGTCAATGATGACATCAAAATAGAGATCAAAAGATACCTGGAAACAAATGAAAATAAAGAAACATCTTACCAAAATCTCTGGGATGCCTTAAAAGCTGTAATAAGAGGGGCATTTATATCCCTACAAACACACATGAGGAAAATGGAAGGAACAGAAATTGACAACCTAACAAGCCACCTAAAGAAGCTGGAAAAGCAAGACCACAAAAACCCTAATTTCAGCAGAAGAATCCAGATCACCAAAATAAAAGCCCAAATCCAGGACATGGAAGACAAAAAGATAATACAAAAAATCAATGAAACAAAAAGCTGGTTCTTCGAAAGGGTAAACAAGATTGATGGTCCCCTAGCTAGACTGACCAAGAAAAAACGAGAAAAAAACCAAATAAGCATAATCAGAAACACAAAAGATGAAGTCACATCTGACCCTGAAGAAATACAAAAGATCATTAGAGACTACTACGTACACTTGTATGGAAACAAACTTGAAAACCAGAAGGAAATGGAAGACTTTCTGACATCACACAACCTACCTAGATTGGAATAAGAAGAAATTGAGACCCTAAATAAACCAATAACAATCAAGGAAATCGACCACGTAATAAGAAAACTTCCTACAAAAAAAAGCCCTGGTCCAGATGGCTTTCCAGCAGAATTCTACAAGACATTTAAGGAGGAGCTGATACCAGTCCTACTGAAGGTATTCCAGGCGATTGAAAAAGATGGAACTCTCCCCAAATCATTTTACGAAGCCAACATCACATTGATACCCAAGCCAGGTAAAGATCCAACAAAGAAAGAGAACTACAGGCCAATATCTTTGATGAACATAGATGCTAAAATTCTCAACAAGATCCTAGCAAACCTGATTCAGCAATACATCTCAAAAATCATCCATCATGAACAAGTAGGCTTCATTCCTGGCCTGCAAGGCTGGTTTAATATTCGTAAAACCATAAATGTAATTAAATACATCAACATATGTCAAAACAAAAACCACATGATCATATCACTAGATGCAGAAAAAGCTTTTGATAAAATCCTGCACCCCTTCTTGATAAAAACCCTTGAACATCTAGGCATACGGGGAACATACCTCAAAATAGTAAAGCCATCTACGAGAAACCCACAGCCAGCATACTCCTAAATGGACAAAAATTGGAAACCAATTCCCCTGAAAACTGGAACTAGACAAGATGCCCACTCTCTCCCCTCCTGTTCACATAGTATTGAAGTCCTGCTAAAGCAATCA
>NW_007248483.1:2732-7905 GCF_000164805.1 Carlito syrichta
AGGGAACACTTCTACACTGTTGGTGGGAGTGTAAACTAGTGCAACCTCTGTGGAAAGCAGTGTGGCGATTCCTAAAAGCTCTAAAAATTGACCTTCCATATGACCCTGCAATCCCCCTACTGGGAATATACCCTGAAGAACACAAATCACTCTATAAAAAAGATACCTGCACACGTATGTTTATCGCAGCATGGTTCACAATAGCAAGAACCTGGAAACAACCATGCTGCCCATCAAAAGAGGACTTGATTAAAAAAATGTGGTACATATACACGATGGAATACTACGCAGCCATAAAAGAGAACAAAATCATGAATTTCGCTGCAACCTGGATGGAACTAGAGTCTATAATACTGAGTGACCCCTCACAAAAACAAAAATCCGAATATCACATGTTCTCACTCATATAATGGACCTTGAACATCCAATGCAATACTACTTTTTTAATGACGGTTGGTACTGCGAAACTATGGGGGGGAGGGGGATGGGATTAACAGTAGCAAATATCTGTCGGCGGATGGGAAAACACTTCTTATCTACAGGGTGCCTGAATGAAACGTCATTGTACACCTAACCCTTAACTGTACCCCACAAAACCATAATAAAAAATACTGATTAATGAAAAAAAAAAGAAAAGAAAAAGGATGTCATCCACTGTGAACATAAAAAAAAACGTATTATGATTTAATGTAATGCCTTATTAAAACTTATTCTTAAACTACAAAACTTTACTATAATTCATATGTTTCTTATGTCTAAACTTTAATTTTTATATGATCTAGTGATTGGACTTTAATACTATGCTATATCCTATTAAGCTAATACCTCATCATTAATTCTTTTATAAATCGTATAGTAATTATTATATTTGAATAATGTAGCAAAAGGAAACAAATCAGCAAGCATAAATTTACGCAACTATGAGTGTATATGTATATATTTTATCCTAACAAGTCTACTCTAAAAATCAAATAGTAGCTGTCACACTCTTGAACAAGGAAATGCAGGGTTGCCAAGATGGCGGCCATGGGCTGAAGCAGACAGAGTTTCGGTAATTAATGAAACAAAAGAAAACGTTCTGCCTGGCTAGGGGCAGGGCAGCAAAACTATCATGGTAATTTAGTTTCTAATCTTAGCCCTAGGGGAAACAGCTTTCCAAAGCTGACTAACCAGTCTACCAGGAAATAGAAGTTAAAAAATATCTAGAAAGAAGTAAAACTTAGAAAGACAGAGAGTAATAATTCTGCTATGCGCTTTCCATCAGGTGTATTGAGATTTACTTATAAGTTTTACTGCCATGTATGCACACTGGTCACTAATCACACGCCAATATTATAGGTATAACTGATATCCTATGTCAGAGGCGATCTTCCAGATGGGCCTTTACAGGCCTCAGCCATGTAGCTATAGATATTGGCTCCCAACATGTGACAGGGCCACCATGGAGGCCCTTGGTGGTTTCACCATGAAGGTAGGCAGTTAATCCAATGTACAGGCAGAGGCATGTAGTGGGGCAATTTCAGAGACACATGGCAGTTCCATTGTGTATTAAATGGCGGGTTCACCACAGAGGCAAATGGTAGGTCCTCCAAAAAGGCATGTGGCAAGTCTGCAAAGAAGAACATGATGGGACCACCATTGAGGTACACAGCCATGCCATTGCAGAGGTTTATGTTGAGGACATTGTGGAGGCATGCAGTGAGTCTCCCTCAAAGACTTATAGCAACTCCCCAGGAGAGGTATGCGACATGTGGCAGGGCCATTGTGGAGGCATGTTGTGGGGACAACATGGAAGTGTGCAGTAGGGCTACCACAAAGGCACACAGTGAGGCCTGCAGATGTACATGGTAGGGCCTCTGCATCGGTATGCAGTAGGGCTACCCTGAAGTTTTGTGGTTGGGCTGCTGTGGAAGGACATAGCAGGGCCTCTGCAAAGGCACATAGAATGTCCATCACTGAGATTCATAGTGGAACCACCCTATACATGCAGTGTTATCATTGCAGAGTCACACGGCAGGACACCCCCCAAATACAGCAATTTCACTCTAGAGACATGTGCGGGGTCCTACCTAAATGTAGGTGGTAGGGCCACTGCAGAGGCACATGGTAGGCCAGCACAGAGGAGTGCGGTGGAACCACACCAAGAGGCATGAGGAAGAACCACTGTGGAGGCATACGACAGGTTCATCCTGGGCCAGTGGGTGTGGTATCCACAGATGCATGCACCAGATTCACCCCTAAGGTACATTACTAGTCACCATGGATGTATATGGTGGGGCATCCACAGAGTTACATAGTAGTGTCACAGGGAGGCATGTGCCAGGGTCCCTATGAAGACATGACAGTTTCACTGCAGTGGCATGTAGCAGGTCTTTCACAGAGGCACACAGCAGTTCCTACATGGAGTCATGTGTCTGGGACACCACAGAGGCATGTGGCAATGCAATTGCAGAATCACATGGCAGGGCAACTCTGGAGGCAGAGAACAGTTCACCACAGAGTCATGTTCAGGTCCCCTACAGACAACAATGCAATGAGTTACCTGCAGAGACATGTGATGGGGCCATCACCAAGGCACATGGTAGTGCCATCATGGAGACACGTGGCAGGGTCACTGTGGAGGCACATGACTGGTCCACTGTGAAAGTCTGTGATAGCTCCCACACAGAAGGATGCAATGGGTCTACCCCAGAGGAAAACAGCAGGGCCACTGCAGAGGAACCTGGGAGGCCCACCATAAAAACAGACAGTGGGTCAATTTCAGAGGCACATTGCATGGTCACCACAGAGGCACTTGCCAAATTTGGATTCATCTGGAAGGGGCAGCTAAGCCACATCAGAGGCACATGGCAAGTTCGCCACAGTGACACATTGTGGGGCCACTGTGGAGGCACACAGCAGTGCCATTGTGAAGGCACATGGCAGGGACACTATGGAGGCACATGGTGGAGTCACCTCAGATTCATGTAGTGTTGCCACCACATAAGCAAATGGTGAAGTCACTGTGGAGGCACACAAGTGGTCCACTGCGAAAGCACACAGTAGGTCCCAAGCAGAGGCATATAGTAAGTCTTTGCCAGAGGAACATGGCAAGATCACTGTGAAGGCACATGGTGGTCACCACAGAGCCCCATGGTGGGCCACCATGGAGAAATCCAATGAGGCCATAATGGGGGCACAAGATGGCTCCATCCTGGAGGCATGCAGTTTTTCCACCAAAAAAAACATGCAGCAGGCTTACCCCAAAAGAATGTAGTGAGCAGCCATGAAGACATATGGCAGGGTTTTCATAGATGCACCTGATGAAGTCTCTGAAGAGGCACACAATGTGGCTACTGGGGAGGCATGTAATGGGACCATTATGAAGGCATATGATGGGTACATTTCAAAGTCATGCAGTGGATGACTTTAGTGTTACACAGTGTGGCCACTGCAAAGGCATGCCATGGGTCTATCCATAGGCACGTGAAAAGGCCACTAAGGAGACACAGAGTGAGTCCATCATGGAGGAACATGGCAGGGCCATTGTTGAGGCATTTGGCAGGGCCACAACATAGGCATGTGGCAAGTCCACTTCAGGGGAACATAGTGGGGTTAACATAGAGCCATGCAATGGATCCAATGTGGAGGTGTGTTGCAAGTACAATGCAAAGGCATGTGGTGGGTCCACTACAGAAGTATGTGGCAGGACCCTTGAAGTGACCCACAGCAGTGCCCTTACAGAGGTAGGCATATGGTGGGTCCACAATGAAGGCATATGGCAGTGACAAATGGTTGGTCCCATGTGAAGACTTGTGGTGGTTCCTACACTGAGGCAAGTGGCAGGTCCATCACAGAGAAACATGGCCAGGTCACCTCAAAGACACATGGCAGTTCCACCCCAACCCCAAAACATATAGTAGGGCCACCACAAATGCAAGCAACGGGTCCCTTCCAGAGGCATGTCCACCATGGTGGCACATGGTGGATTCATCTGGGAGGGGTACAGCAAACGTGGAGGCACATGTCATGGGGGCACACAGCGGGCCTACCATGGGGGCATACAGCAGTGCCGTTGTGGAGGTACATGGTGGATTCACCATGGAGGCATGCAGTGGAGCCACTGCAGAGGCACACAGTGGGGTCCCTGCATAAGCACAAGTTTCACTGGAGACACATAGCTGGTCCATTGTGAAGGCATGCAGCAGGTCCCAAGCAGAAACTTGTGGTTGGTACATCCCAGAGAAACATGGCAGGGCCACTGTGGAGGCATGCAATGGGGACACCACAGAGACACATGACGGTGCCACCATTGAGAAACATGGCAATGCAATTGTGTAGGCATATAGACTCTTTCCTAGAGGCACATGGTGTTGCCAACATGGAGGGATGCTGCAGGGTCACCTGGAGGGCACATGGTTGGACAATCACAGAGGTACATGGGAGGGTTTTCATGGAGGCACATGGTGAGGCCATCAAGGAGGCACACAACTGGGTCACCATAGAGGCATGCAGTAGGGCCCACCATAAAGGCACATGGTGGGAACATTTCAAAGGTATACAACAAGCCACATGAAGGCATACAGCAGGACCACTGCAATGGTACACAGTATGTCCATCACAGAGGCAGGGAGCAAGGCCACCATGGAGTCACATGGTGAGTCCAGCATGGGGATTTGTAGTAGGCACAGTGGAGGCAATCAGTGGGACCACCATAGAGGCATGTGGGAGGTCCACTGAAGGGAAATGTGGTGGGGCCAACATAGAGTCACACAGCAGGTCCACCATGAAGACATGTTACAAATCCAATGCAAAAGAAGTGAGAGGTTCACTACAGAGGTATATGATGGGTCCACCATGGAGGCTGTGGCCCGGGCCCCTGTAGAGGTCCATGGCAGGGCCCTTGTAGACGCATGTGGCAGGGCCACAGCAGAGGCACATGACAGTGCTAATACAGAGAAACACAGTGATGACACTGTAAAAGCATAAAGCAGGGTTACCATGGAGGTATGAGGTGAGACAATCCCAGAGGCCAGAGGCATTACTATTGCAGAAACAAGCAAAGGGCCAATCAGATTGGCATGTAGCAGGTCCTACATGGAGGCATGTGGTGGGTCCACCAGGAATACATGTGGGGGGTCCATCCCAGAGGCAGGTGGCAGGGCCACTGTAGTGGGATCAGGACACCATGAAG
>NW_007248484.1:0-1167 GCF_000164805.1 Carlito syrichta
TACCCCTTCTGTAGCAGGGTTTTTATGACAGGTTGTAGACCTAGCAGACTGGCCCTTGGGAGGGGGTATTGTGGCTGACTAGGGTGGGTGGACAGGTTTTTTAACTGGATGTGAACGGGTGGGCATTAGGCTAATGAAGGGGTGTTTATGTCCCAAATCAGTGGGTTAACCGTCGAGGCAAATGGGGGGTTGAGGCGGGTTGTGGGGAGGGGGATGTGGGGGTAGAGGCTAAAAGGAGGAGTAAGGAAGTTGTTGGGGATGGGTTAGCGAGGGCAGCGCTGGGGTTAAAAGTAATGGATGTCTGAAATTTAGCCAAGATGCCCCTTCCCATAAGGGGTACGGGGCATTGAGGCATGACCAAGAAGGAGCGGGTAAATGGGATATTAGTGAATATGCATGTTAGCATAGGGGTTATGTGTGGGATAATGGTTTGGCCCCCTACCCCGACTACCAGGGACCGAGACAGTGAGGTTGGCCCCCAGAACTCCCACAGGACAGAAAGAGTGGCCCCAGTGTCTAACAGGAAGAGGATAGGATGTCCAACAACCGTAATTTTGACCCTAGGCTCCCGAGCATTTGAGATATGTGCCAGGTGGGGGAACCCAGGGCCCCGTCATTCCAAGGCAGCCATGTCCAGTAGGTCCAGGGTGGAGTTGGGGGCTGACCCTGCTCCTCTCTGGGGGCCGGGGCAGTCCACCGCCCAATGTCCCGGAAGGTTGCATTTGAGGCAAGGTTTTGATGGAGGTTTGGGGTTAGGGCAGACTTGCACCCAATGTCCCTCCTTGCTGCACTTGAAACAGGGCCCTGGTGGGTCACGTTTGGTTTGGATGCCTCCTTTACTGTTATGGGGGCCAGTGTCTGTCCCGCGGAGAGCCTGAACTAGCATTTGATATTTTGTCGCTTAGCCTTTTCTTCTCGGTTGTGGTACACCTTGAAGGCGGTAGCCAAAACCTCATTTTAGGGTGTAAGGGTCCCTTGATCTAGCCTTTTTAATTTAGACCTAATGTCAGAGTAACTTTGAGAGAAAAAGTAAGTCATAAGGAGTTGTCGTCCATCTGGAGATTCAGGGTCCAAATTGGTAAACTGTTGGAGGGCTTTTGTGAGGCAGTTGAGGAAGGAGGAAGGGTCTTCATTCTTTTCCTGGATTATTTCCTGCAGCTTTTCAAA
>NW_007248484.1:2060-34107 GCF_000164805.1 Carlito syrichta
CACTTACTTTGGTTATCTAAGGGATAGGTAGGCCAATTTTGGGTACTGAGGCGGATTAGAAGCTTAGGCTTAATATCGGGAGTGAGGGAGAGTGTAGAGAGATTATTGAAGAGGCACTTGAGGGGGGAGTTGGCCAGAAGTGATGACAAGTTTCCCATGTTAGCAGTGGGGCTGGTCAGGGCATCCTCTGGACAAGCAACCACTGAGGAACAGGAGGGTTACAATAAAGCCTGTCGTCACAGGTCATTATTGTAGACCCGGATTCTCCTGGAGAATTGAGGGGGTAAAGGGCAACCTGGTACCGGGATTTTTGACAAGAAAGTTACCCAAAACCAGATGGAGGGAAGGCTTGAAATCTCTGGCGGCCAAGGGAAAACCAATAGGGGTCCGCTGCGGTCGTAAAGACCTAGGCGGGGTGTGGCCCCCCCTTGCCCAGGGCCGAAGGAGCTGCCGGACGATCAACGGTCAGTTTCCTCTGGTTATCCCAGGCAAGGTTTTAGGTTTTCAGTATGGGGACACTTACCAATCCGAAGGCCGGTGGTGAATGTAGCATCGGCATTCAGGAGAATGGGTGAAGGCCTTAAGGGGTGAGTCTCACCAGCGCAGGGACGGGGTCCTGCCTTAGGGCGAGAGAATCCCTGATCCGAGTCACGGCACCAATGAAAGATGGTGGCATGCAGTAAGACTCAACACCCGTTAAAGCCAAGAGATTTAATGAGATGAACACAATGGCTACAGAACCTGAGAATAAGGCTGCAGCATGGAGGCAGGGGTGTGGCAGGTTTTATAGGAATTTAAAGCGACCTGTCGGTTACCTATTCGTTGGCAGGTGAGGCCTTTTGGGGATTGGCGGGGGCTTTCGTGGGTGTGGGAACAGTGGGCTTTGTTGTGGAAGAAAAACCTGGAAAACCTTGTCTGAGCCTCCATGTTAGTTTGTCGGGGTGCCTTTTTTAGGTGGGAGCGCCATTTTAGGTGGGGGCCACACCTAGGCTTAGCTTTTGGAGAGGGCAGGTTCCTTGTTGTGGTTGACTGGGGCCTTTCAAGTATGTCTAATTAACAATCTCCAGACGAATTTTCTCCTTTAAACAACAGAGGAGGAGAAAGGAATAGACAATTCAATTAGCCCCCCCACCACTGTGTTACAAAAATTGAGTTTTTTCTTTCCAAAATCTTTGCTCTATCACTTTGGCTAAATAAGTAACTTTTGCAATAACTACTGTAATCCTGTGTTATAGCATTATGCGTTTAAAAATTTTACTACTTATGTTGCAGGAAAACAAAGAGACCATGATGCTGAGGCTCTCTTAGGAAGCAGCAGTTTATTAGCACCAGTGTGACTCAGAGGTCTAATGCTCCAAGGCTGAGCAACCTGGAGAAAGAGGAGAGGAGTTTTATGTGTTAGTTTAGGTAAGAGAGGGGGATCGGGTTATATAGCTATACATTTTTCTTTGGAATTTGCAAGGTGGTATCTAGCAAAACCAGATTTTCAAAGAATAAGTTGTCTCCAGGGTATACATGACAAGCAGGGAGTTGTAAATAGATAACTTCACAAAGAAAGGATGCTAAGGTTGTGACTCGATTACTATCTTGCATTTCTAGGAAAGTGGCTAAGTTTTCTCACATCCCATGTCTAACAGGTTTGGAGCTTGCACGTTGATTTTTAAAAAGGAATAATTTTGACCCGCCTGGGCAACTTGGCGAGACCTCATCTCTACAATAAATCAAAAAGAAAATCAGCCGGGTATGGTAGCACATGCCTGTAATTCCGGCTACTCGGAAGGCTGAGGCGGAAGGATCACCAGAGCCCAGCAGGTCGAGGCTACCGGTGGCCAGGAGCGGCCACTGCACTCCATTCTGGGCGACAGAGTGAGACTCCAACTCAAAAAAAAAGGAATAATTTTAACTGGTTTTAGCCCCTCTCTGCCACATTTAAACTCTTCAAGTTCTCAATTCAGTCTCTCTAGGGTTAGCTAAAAAAAAGTCCTCAGGAACTATACCTACTGCACACTCTTGAGTTACCTGCAAACCGGACACAAGGATTACTAATCCAACATAGGCTAACTAACAAAATAACCTGGGATTCACCCTCTAGCATATCAATCATTGTAAAGGTATGTCAAACCTATTATAAAAACAAAAGAAACCATTTTTTCTTCCCAATGTTTACCTGTTTTAAATTCTCAGTTTAAGCTACAACCTAACTACATGTCTCTAATGTTTTAAATTTTTCTTTGGACTTTATCAAAGTAGCTGCATTTCCTTGCTTAAGTCATTATTAATAAAACTCCTTATATCTGTCTATAAATTCTTATCACAAGCCAAAAAAATCTAAAAGACAAGCTTCAGGGACGGAAGTCTACATATGGACTCAGAAATTTACTGGTGCAACAGTGAGAACTGCCTGTACTCCTGTAGTTGGTATCAACCCACTGGGTTAACTGTAAATACATTTTACTAGACATCAGAAACTTGCTATGTTATAACAGTGGCTATCATGGCCTTTATTATAATAATATTAATTCTTATAGTTAATACTGTGGATACAAATAATAAAAATACTTAACTCCATAGGTTCCTATCCTCTCATCCCTTCTTCTTTTTCTGGACAGGTAGGGACAGCTCTACACCCCATGTGTAGCAGAAAATAGCTACAGAAGCCTGACCTTTGTCCCTGTCCCCATGTACAAATAAGAATATTTTTAAAATAGCAAAAGGTGGGAATGAAAGGTGGTACTTATGGAAACCGAGAAGAAACTTAGCTTATTCTTAGTTTAGTATTTTTGCCTCTACATAGCTGTTAGAAAGCATTCAGACATTCTACTGCGGGACAAGCAGCAGCCAGTCCCATCCCCTCTTGGCAAATCTTCATCAGATGCAAGACCAGAATAGCACAACCTTTCATTTCACAGCTTAGCATAAAAATCTCTAGTAAACTTTAACCTTGTCAAGGTCAAAGGTCAAAGATCACCCTTTGGCTGGCCAAAGTCATAAAAGTGATCATACAACCACCTTTGGTCAAGGAGTTGGGGATTGCAAATGTCTAACAAGTCTCTTGCAGGAAAAACCCCTCCAGGCCCAAACTCCCCAAGTTAACCTAATCTTCCTTTTGTGACCTAAGTGACACAGATAAACCCCACCATGGCAGCAATCATGTGACTAACCCACCCATCTGCCTGCTGTCCATCACCTGACATCAGTACCTGCACTTGCCTGCCCCTTCATGATGATGTGGAGCAGACCACCACCCAATCACCTTAATGATCTTCCCTCATCAAGGGGAATGGTTAAAAGGGCTCAACCACAAGCAGCCAGCAGCTTTGCCTTGCTAGACTCTGGTGTGGCCATGTGATCTTTGAGCTATAGCTGTCGCCTTGTTTCCTGGCTTTGGCCTCCTCCCCCACCTTGGGGAGGTGAATCTTCTCTCTCCCTTCTCTTTCTTTCTCTAATTTACTTAAATAAACTTTTCTTTCTTCACCTCAAAAAAAAAAAGAATGATCATAGATGTGCATATGGGAGTGGGGCAGGATGCTTCTGGGGGATGGAGAGGGAGAGTAGGTGAGACTCACATCCTTAGTGTATTTGATCAAAATCTTAATAAACACTGTTATGGTTTGAGAAAAAAAAAGATTGTTTTGGCTATTCTTGGCCTTTTGTACATTTATGTAAATTTTATAATCAAGTTCCTCTTTCATCTCCTTTGTTATATTCATTTCTAAGAACTTTATATATTTTTATGGGTTTGTAAATTATATATTTTAATTTTTTTTTAAGAGTTGAGATCTCACTCTATTGCCCAGGCTAGTCACAAACTCCTGACCTTAAGTGGTCTTCCCACCTCAGCCTCTCAAATTGTTGGGATTACAGGCATGAGCCACTATGCCCAACTATTTTAATGTGTAATTATGGCTGTTATATAAAGACACAACTGATTTTTACATGTTGATTTTTATATCTAACAACATTACTAAACTCACTAATTTGAATATTTCTGTATTTAGCCTTTTAGATTATCTATAAACAATCACATTTTTTGCTCTAATCACAGTTTTATTTCTTTTTTCCTAATTCTTATAACTTTTATTTATTTTTCTTGCCTTACTGCATCCACTAGAACTTCTTGTACTGTGGCAGAGAGGGACTAGGAACAGTTAAAATTATTCTTTTTAAAAAGTCAACCTGCAAGCTCCAAACCTGCTAGACATGGGGTGTAGAAAAACCAAATAGCCACAAGCTGCTTTCCTGTAAGTGCAAGATAGTAATCGATTCACAACCTTACTCCCCGCCCCCAACATCCCCTCTTTGTGAAGTTATCGGTTTACAACCCCTGCTTGTGATGTATATCTTGGAAACAATTTGTTCTTTGAAAAACTGTTTTTGCTGAATACAACCTTGCAAATTCCAAATAAAAATGTATAGCCATACAACCCAACCCCCTCCCTTACCTAAACTAACATATAAAACCCTTCTCGTCTTTCTCCAAGTTGCTCAGCCTTGGAGCATTATTAGCTCACTGAGTCATGCCAGTGCCAATAAAACGGCGCTTCCTAAATCAGCCTCAGTGTCACAATCTCTCTGTTTTCCTGCAACAGTACAATGTTGAACAAAGGTAGTGATGGTTACCTCCCTGTGTAATTGTTTCATTTTTCTTTGAAGTAGAAAGTTGGGTGTAGTTTTTGTGGATGCCAAGCTACGTTTTCTTACTTTACTTTAGGCACAAAAAAATTATTTCAAATAATAAAAGAAATCGCAGCATATTTTAAAGAGCTTTATTGAGGTATAATTTTTATACCATAATATTTTCTCATCATGAGAGTACAGCTCAATGCATAACACATTTTATATTTATTGTAAAAAACTGAAAAAATATCTGCTGCATCACAAACTCGTAACAATAACATTTTCATTAGCCGTCTAACACACCTGCAACTTCATGTCACAATGCCAAATGAAATTGGCCCAGCTGGTGGTAGGAGTAATTCTGGAAGCCATTCCTACACTAAGGTAGCTAGCAATCAGTTAACTATATGTGGAAGTGTCAATGAACCAAAGAATATGTACACATTCTCCTAAACCCAAACTAAATATATCACCAACACAACAACCGCTTAGATGTATTCCAGAAATGCTCATGGTCACACTAGCATCACTTGACATGAGGGGAAGTGTGCAGAGGAACGTTGGAGTGGAAAGAGATAGTCATCTTAATCACTTGTGATGAAAATATCTTACAATTTGCAAATTTTACAAAAATACTTGACCATGAGGCACTTGACCATACCCAAGACCATGTCTTAAAAGAGAAACTAAAGCCTGCCCATGGGGGGTGGTGGCCAAGACAATGTAACTATATGAAAGCATCCCATAGGAGGAGTTAAAGAATTTAGGGAATTTGACCTAGAAAAGCTTTAGTCAGACACATGAGTTTGTTTATTTATTTATTTATTGAGAAGGTTAGATTGTGTTATATGTGGACCCAAGGAACAAACTGGAAATACACTATTTTTGTTCAATATAAAGCAAAATTTTTCCATAGGTGTTTAAAGAAGTAAAGAGGTAATGAGTTTCCTATTACTTGAAATGCTCAAGGAAAGATGGACAACCCCTTGTCAGCTATTTTGTACGGAAAATATCAGCACCAGATGGATGATTACTATAGGTCCTTTAAGTATCTTCCAACTTTGAGATTTGTGATTCATACAGAATAATCTATAATCTAGATGGCAATTTATGTATTACCTAAAGAATTATATATGCCATGCTGATAGGACCCTTGTGTCTGTGAGTAGGGGCCCTTATTCCCAATGTCAGAGTACTAGGAAGTAAATTAGTAAGTTGGTGAGCACAAAAATTATGCTAAGATAGTCAGAATAACTCTATGGGATATTATTCTTAAGCTGCAGTAGCAAGCTCAATTGTTTTTTTTCAAAATAAGATTATACCAGATAATTCAACCGAGATATTCATGCTTCAAATCTGAGACTTTTTCTCTCTTGGACAGTACTAGACATAATAAAGCATTTTAACGGTCAATCTCCCTTTTTTGTAAATTCTCCAAGAATTACTTTCCTTTTATTGGCTCTAAACATTATAATAGTCCTCCCTTGTATTGTTTCACTTGACTACCTTAATGTTTGCATTTCCCAGGTTTATAGATTATATAACATTTATTAAATTTGAGGTTGACTACTTCCTGGAGATCTGGAGGAAGTACTTAAATATCATCAGTAACTTATCCACAGGCATACCATAGATTGCAGTCTTTTTGAAAGATTTCCTGTAGATGGTTGATCCCACCCATGGTAGATGGAGTCTTGTAAATTGTAAACACAAAGCCCTTCCCTAACTTGCCTGTTCTGTCTTCTTCCGAATCGTGTGGCCGTCATCATTTGTCCCAAACTTGCCTTTACAATTAGAACTCTTGTACACCTCTTCCAGGAATTAATATGTAACACAGAAGATTGAATTACTTAACAGTTTAAACATGTGCTTAAAACACCAGAGTCTATAATAATGAGTGATCTATCACAGAAACAAAGAACTGGGTATCACATGCTCTTACTTATAAGCGGAACTTGAACAATTGTCATAATACTATAAGAAAAGAATTGGCAGTAATGGGAATTTGCCGGGGGGGGGGAAAGGCGGGGCACACCTCATCAACAAGGGTACCTGCATAATGAACATTTGTATACTTAACTCTGAATTGTACCCCACATCTTTAAAATAAAAAATTTTTAAAGGGAACAAAAAGAAAGAAAGGGAAAAATGTGAACTCATAATTTAAAAAAAAAGAATTTTAAAAAGATTTGATGGTATCTGTAAAAGAAAAATTTAAGTAGTCATGATAGGAAAAATGATAGTTTGCCTTATTTTAAGTTTTATAATTATTTTTTAATGTGAATCCATAGAGGATGGTGTTGGAAGGACATCTTTTTCTTTTTAGAGATTAGAGTCATTAAAGGTATTAATCCAGCCTTGGTTATAGTGTCCAAAAATGAAATATCCCATAGTGATAAGAGAAATTAATGCATTGGAATTGTTTGAAGTCAATTCTTTTTACTATGTTGGACCAGAACCAGCTCTCACTGGCAAAAAGCTATTAAAAATGTCAGATTGCTTAGGGTTACTGCCCTGCATGCACCTGCAGTCCTTAGAATCATAAGACTGTGCTGATCTTCCCTGGAACAGAATGAGCCCCACACCCCATGGTTTTAGTCACACAGGTAGTGAAATAGGTTGTTATTCATCCTTGTGATCAATAGTTAAAGTTAGAAATATAATTATATTAATCATGTAACCATAACCAGTACACTTTTGTTTTGTTTTACCCATTGATTAATGGTGTATGTTCCACTTTGTAATAAGTTCCACTAGCACTTTTACTTAGAGTTACTGATAAACTAAATTATAGGCTCCCGGTAATAGGTACCAAAAATATGCAGACAATAAATGTTATAATTGACAAAATGCAATTGAAACTGGAATTTTACAGAATGCTTTGTAAATCACGTAGTTTGATGTGAATCAATAGCAAACCTCAATGCTTATGCTTATAAATACAGACCGTAAAAACCAAGGAGCTGAGCTGGCCTTGGTATCTATACCAGCTTGTCCCCCTGAATTCTAAATTCAGAAATAAACTTCTTTCCTCCCAGTTCCCTGCCTCTCAGGTTTTATTGACAAGAAAACAGCCACATGTTCCATGGACCATATCTTCACCAGAATAGCCTCTCTTAAAGACACTATGGGCTGGGCGTAGTTGCTCATGCCTATAATCCCAGCACTTTGGGAGGCAAAGGCTAGAAGATTGCCTGAGCCCAGGGTTTGAGACCAGTCTGAGCAACTTGGTGAGACCTTGTCTCTACAATAAATCAAAAAATTAGCCAGGTGTAGTGGTGCATACCTGTGGTTCCAGCTATTTGGAAGGCTGAGGTGGAAGGATCACCTGAGCCCAGCAGGTTGAGGCTGCAGTGTACCACTGCTCTCCAGCCTGGGTCACAGGGTGAGACTCCAACTCAAAAAAATAAAATAAAGACAACATGGTGTGATGGAGTTGGATTTGACTCCAGCTCCCCACTCACTACTAATGCCTTGGAAAAACCCAACTTTCCTCAGTCTCAGTTTCTTCATCTGTAACTTATTGTGCTAGTTTGTTGTGGAGAAAGTGTCCAGATAGTATCCTATATTGACAGTAAGAAGGCAAAGTGGTACTAGGGATGAGGCAGTGAAGCAGTGTGGTATACTGGTTAGAAATAGATTTCTGAGCCAATCTACCTAGATTTGTAGCCTGTCTCATTATACTTATCCATAAAATGGGTTATTGCGACAATTAAATGAGTTAAAATATGTAAAGCAATTAGAACATTGCCTAACATACAAAAAAGCACTCCACGCATTCTTGCTGATCCCTGACAAAATATAAGCAAAGGCCCTGAACCCAATATATATATATTTTCCCCCCCAAGGGGAACAGAAACTACATATCAGAGATCATTATTATACAAACTTTGTAAGATTATGGAACATTTGTCACTTCTTTATGTCTGTCAGTTTTATCCCCTGCTTTCTCCAGAGTTTAGCAGACAAATCTTCAAATTAAGTGAGCTGTGTGCTTGGCTTCAATGGCAGCAAGAAAGTGGAGAGGTAGAGAGACTGTCTCATTCTGCATATACTTATTCATAAAACGGGTTGTTGTGACAATTAAATGAGTTAAATTGTGTAAAGCAATTAGAACACTGCCGAACATATAAAAAGCACCCCACAGTTTCTTGCTGTGATGATGATGATGGGGGTCCCTAGCTCATTCTGCATCTAGGCTTGGAAGGACAGACACCAAAAGGAGAGAAAACAGTCTGTATCCTTGGGACTGCACGGAAGTAAGAACATGAGGAACAGCCCTAGGCCTGAAAAGGGACCTGGGGACTCAATGAAGGAAAGATTCATGTGGTCCCTGTCCTCCCTGCTTCCGTCACAGGGATGTGGTAAGCATCAAATAAGCTGGTGTGTGTAACTGTGTGGTGCTTTTTAAGCCTTATGGAGACATCATCAGAATAGCAATGAGTACTTTCATGTTACAACTGCTACATTGTTATAAGTGCCCTCAAAAGTGTGTGAGGAAAAACTTATTCAGCTCAGAAACAGTATTCAAGTCTTGCCCTTTCTTTAAGACTGAGCAAGTTCCATCTCTTCCAGGAAGCCTTCTCTGACAACCTCCGTCATCACACCACACCCTCTTCTAATTTTCACAGCAAGAGTTTCTCTTATTTTCTTACATCTCCAGCAGCCTGTGAAAACTTCTATTGTTATTTACCTTTTCCTAAATAAGTCTTGTCTCATCCAGATTGCCCCTTAAGTCAGAGCACAAAGCTAGAGAGCTTTTGTCAAGTGGTAGGCAGAATAAAGGCCTCCTAAAGATGTCCACATTCTAGGACCTGGAACCTGTGAATAATTGATCTTGCATGGCAAGAAGGAATGAAAGTTCAGATGGGATTAAGATAGCTAATCAGCTGAACTCAAAGTAGAGAGATTATTATGGTTTATGTGGGTGAGTAATCAAAAGAATCCTTAAAAATGGAAGAGGGAGGTTGGGTGCAGTGGCTCATGCTTATAATCCTAACAATTTGGGAGGCAGAGGCAGGAGGATTGCTTGAGCTCAGGGGTTCGAGACCAGCTTGAGCAACATAATGAGACACTGTCTCTACTTAAATTTAAAATAAAATAAAAATGGAAGAGGGAGGCAGATGTCAGAGTGATGAGATATGAGAACATGTATGATCCACTGTTGCTGATCTTGAAGATAGAGAAAGGAAGTCAGGAGCCAAGGAATGTGGGCAGCCTCTAGAAACTAGAAAAGCAAGGAAACAGACTCTTCCCTAGAACCTCAAGAAAGAAATGCAGCCCTGTCAACACCTTGCTTTTAGCCCAGTAAGACCCATTGCAGACTTATGACATGCAGAACTATGAGATAACTGTGTGTTGCTTTAAGCCACCAAGTTTGTAGTAATTTGTTATAGCAGCAATAAGAAACTAATATAGATGGTAAGAGGTAGGATTGGCAGTTAGGGGAAACTGCTAAGAGAGGGAGGGGCATACCTCATTAACAAGGGTACCTGCATGATCAATGTTTGTATACCTAACCCTGAATTGTACCCCACATCTTTATAATAAAAATTAATTTAAAAAAAAAGAAAAACTGTTCTACAGCCATATTTATGGGCTCTGAACTGGCTACTCTGCCTGGGAAAGAAGATAAAGCCATCGTTTTCAGAGCTAAAAGTTGACAATATACAGTTCACACTATCAATATAACTTGTGCTGTGGGTAAATGAGTTAGAACTATTTTGGTTGCAAGTAAAACAGTATGTAAATATTAGATTTTTAAATAAGGAAATGCAACTGCCCTAAAAAAACAAAACAAAACAAAAAAAACCCTTTCCTTTGTTGTATTTGGAGTACTCAGCTCATTCTCAGGGAACGACCTCTCCCAGAACAAAATGCAAATATTTGTCCTCCCTTCTAGAAAGTACAAGATGAGATGGCCTGAATTTTGAAGACTGAGCTTTCCTTGCTTTCAGAATTTTTGATAGTTAGGAAATTGGACACCATGGGTCACCAGGGTCACTCAGTAAAGAAAATAGGAGAATTGGGCTTTGGAGAGAAAGGCGTACCCTGAAACCCAGAGAGTACTCATATTTGGAGTAGGAGAGATGACAAAGAGCATTACTGGATGGAGTAGGGAAGATGGTCCAGGTGCTTTGGGGCTTAATCCTAGCTAACACCAAGAGAAGAGCCATGTTAAAGAGCAACACCTGCACCCAGGTCCTCCAGTCTGCACACAGGCAAGGACATGAGTTGATTCTGCTTGCTATAAATCAGCAATTTCCCCAAGCTGAATGCTCCTCGGCCACAAAGCAACTTATTCCTTGCACAGCGTCTACCTGGCCCTCCCTACACTGCTTACGTCTCCCCTGTGGGATTTAAGAGGCATGAAGGAACTGATGTGAATCAACATGAAGCTTGTGATACTTGCTGTGCCATGTGTAATAAAGTCTTCTGTCTCTGAATCAGTAGTCTCATGTCTGTGCCAGCATTCATGGCATGAGTGGTTTCATTTATTAGCTTATAAGTAAAATAAAATCCTAAGCCCTTCAGTTCTTGATAGCTATAATCCCTGGATGTCTACTAGAGTAGTGAGAACAAGCTTCTATGCATGTTCTGGAAGGACATGTAAACCATGCAAGCTTAAAGCGCAGAGCTTGGACACAGCATTTTGGTCTTTTAAAACATTTATCTATGAAATTTTTTTTGAAATGTTCTTATTTAATCATAGAAGTCTTGAGTATTTTTCTGTAGATTTATTCCTGATACTTCGTATTTATTATTGTCTGACACTTTGAATAGTATTTTTAATTTCATTTTTTTTATCTGTTTTCTATATAGGATTCAATTGATATATTTATTTTGTATCCTGGAATTTAGCTAAATTCTTCTTAATTCTAATAACTTATCTAGACATTCTTTAAAGACTTAGACAATATTTTTCAAAACATAAAGTCTATGGAAATAAATATAGAAAAAAGTCCTAAATGATGAAAAGGTCAGGATCCACCAAACTATATTATCTGATCTTTTGATGACTTGCATTCATCATAGATAACTGAATTTTATATTTCCTACTTATTGGTTATCTGTTCTATACAAGGTGTAAGGAAATCAAAGACAAATAAGATATAGTCCCTTCCTTCAAAGGGTTCACAGTGTAGCAGGAGGGATGGAAGCAGTGTTTCTGATTTTCTATTCATGTATAAGCCACTGATTTCATGTCCACCATGTATCTAAGTTCCAGAGTTTTTTTGTTTTTTGTTTTTTGCTTCATTATTGTTTATTTTCTCACCCTTGTGAGTCAAAGAAACCACGGTTATCTTCTCTGTTCTTTCTATGAATTCCTTTCCCTCTCATCTCTATATCTTTCCTGTTCCTTCATCAACATGCTTTGTCGTGACCCCTACTCAACTTCATGACATCCTTCCACTTTCAGCCCAACAGCTAACAAGCTCTGTTTCAGTTTCCCCGATTTTTATCTCTGAGAATAGAATTTAATTGGTCCAGCTTTTCTTATGCTACAAGCCAAATATGGTTGCAGGTCTGTTTATTGGATGGAGTTGCCTATCCTTGGGTTATGTGATCACCTCTTGATCTGATCCATTAATGCGATTATTAGTGCAGAGCATGGCCACTAAGGCAGAAGGAGTATATGAAAAAGATTTTATAGTATAGGTATAGTATAGGTATGTCATAGGTAGAGCAAGTAACCATTTATATCTCTATTATGGCAAACTCACTCTTGAGTAGTCCATTTTTGTTTCTATACATTGGTATGACAATAAGCCATATAAAATATTGTATGCTGTGAATTGAAGGCCTAAATAAATAGCTTTAGATAATTAGTTAATGTGGGGTCAGAGCGTTTGATTCACGGAGCCGACACACAATTTACCAAGAGAGAGGTTTATTAACTTATTAGCCAGGTTCCACTGGCCAGGGCCACCCACCAGACTCACAAGTCTCTAGGTGAGGGCCCCATACTGTGGCTGAGGCCTTTCTTAAATATGCACAAGGCCGTTATAATTCAAATTCAAACAACACAAAGCCCGCCAGAAGAGGGGCTTGCCCACCACAATTAAAACAGAGAAAAGCCTGCCAGAATTTGAAAAGGGCTTATCACACAACACTTACACACTGCCAGCGGGGGTTACAGAAGCAGAAAAAGCTGGTTAACTTATCTAACATAGCCACTTGGGGTTTCCAAGTTGGGCGTTCTTTCCAGGGTTTCCAAGAATTACTAAGTTTTAGGGGAGAGGTCACAGCACACAGTTTCAGCATACTTAATATATGAGGTTATAGTTTCATTACATTTCACATAATTCATCACGCTTAATATATAAGGCTTCACACAGGTTCCATACAATTCATCACCTCTTAACATTTCCCCCTTTGAGTTGTTCCTAGAGTTAAATCGTTGACTCTTCATATAGGGACCTGGCTTGGGTTCTTAGTATCATTAAGTTTGTGGGAGTTAACCTGTGCTTTATGTAATTTAGATGGCTTTTTTTTGAGTTGGAGTCTCACTCTGTCACCCAGACTGGAGTGCAGTGGCTGCTCCCAGCCGCCGCAGCCTCGACCTGCTGGGCTCCGGCGATCCTTCCGCCTCAGCCTTCCAAGTAGCTGGAACTACAGGTGCGCGCAACCACGCCCAGCTCATTTTGATTTATTGTAGAGATGAGGTCTTGCCAAGTTGCCCAGGCGGATCTCGAACCCGTGGGCTCAGGCAATTCACTCACCTCAGCTTCCCAAAGGCTCAGGATTACAGGCTGAGCCACCGAGCCCGGCCTAGAAGGCTTTTAATTATGCATGGCCCTACGGTCACACATATTAGAACTAAGAGCAGAGGTCCTGCAATGGCTGAGACCAAGGTTGTGAGTCAGGGAGACCAGGAAAATAAGGATTGATACCAGTTTTCTGAGGCCTGTATTTTTAACATTCTATGTTTAATATTTTCTCTGACTAGGGCAAGAGTTTCTCGGATTATTCCTGATTTGTTGGCATAAAAGCAACAGGTCTTCCTTAGTGCCATGCATAGTCCTCCTTCTTTCATGGAGAGGAGGTCCAGCAGCCTTCTATTTTGGAGCACTACTTCAGCCAATGAGTCTACCTGTTGTTCTAGCTGGGATATGCTAGTTTCAAGATTTTGGAGATCCGTGTTAACATGTATGCTTAGTTCTTTAAGATTTTGGCTTCCTACAGTTAAGGCTGCTGCACCTAAAGCTGTTGATCCTGCAATTCCTAACCCTACAAGAAGGGGCACCAAGACAGGGGCTTGTCTAGTTCGGGTAGGGTTTAGGAGTTCAAGTTACTCCCGCCCTACAGGCCCTTCAACAATATATACCTGGGGTAATATGTGTACTAGAAAGCAAAGTTCTGAACTGTCTTGGAGGAGCTCTATGGTAACACACGGAGTTATGCTTCGTCTGCAGGCAAACCAGGTAGTGGGTGGTGCGACGGCCGTATAGCGGCTCCCAGGAGTGCTAGACACTTATCTAGTAGAGGCCGTGCAGGAGCTTTCTATATTATAGGATGAAGTATGGAGGCAGGTTCCTTGGCCCTGGAGATCTCCTAAGGTGAGAGCCGGATCTTCGCCCCAAGGACATAATCCCCAAAACTGGGCAGTAGTATAATTGAGAATGTGTATCTGCTTCTCGGTATTACCTATCGAGGAATTGACAGCTAATCCTTCATAATACGGGGGACCGGGGTCTAAGCATAACCAACAGTCCTTTGCCAAGTTAGGGCGTGTAGCGTTGGCAAGCTGGTGAACTGCTGATAACATGGTTAGGAGGTGACTTACACTTCCGGGTAGGACAATGGGGAGAGCAACATTTGGCTTTCTAGGTTTTGGGGTAATAATAGCCACCTGAGTAGAATTGGCTGACTTGGATTTTTTCTGAGTGTGTTCGGGAGCCCGTGGCATTGGCAGGAAAAAATTATGGTTAGGACCCACAGGGGTATTGACATGGGGTATAACCTTTTTCTGTATAGTGAATCTCATTCCGGGATCTGCTGCTGAGGCATCTAATCTGAATCCCCATGTTTTCCCTGATTGCCATTTGTCCCATTGCAGAACAGTAAGTTTTAGTGGATTGCAAGTTCTAATTTGCTTGCAAGGGGAAACAGGCTTCTGTTTATGAAGACTCATGTAGGGGTCCTTGTTAGTCCCCCAGGTGGCTATAGTTACACAGTCCCATGACGCACAGTGGAACTGCTGCGATTGGTGGCAGTGGTCGGGGCCAGCAGCCGGGCAGGCACAGAAGTTCCACTTTGTAAGCTGTTTTTCTGTTTCCAAATTGTTAGCACTACATCCTCATGTTAAACTAGGCCACAATTCACAAAGATCAAAGTTAAAGACTGGTTGCCCATTTCCATAATAAGAAGAGATTTCAGTTCTAGTTTCAGCATTTGTTAGGTCCCAGGAATATTTTCCTGGGGCATAGTGATGAGCTTCATAATGGGGAAGGCTTAAAAGAATAAGGAGGGCTATGGGCCCCCCTGAGAGAGCAGGACACAGCTGCCTCCAGTTACACGATGGACCTAGGGAATCAGGGCCCGGGAAAGTCTTATCTTTAGTGGGTCTTCTCCGGCATCTGGCTTGATGACCTTCCATCTCATCGGCAGTTCCTCGCTGGTTTTGGCAGGGGGTTCTGCCTTCTTCAGTTGGGAATAATGGATCCAGGGACGTACACCGCTGACCTTCACTGCTGTTGGGGTAGTCAAAATTACCACGTGTGGGCTTTTCCATCTTGGAGTTAGAGCCTCGGTTTTATGCCGTTGGACCCATACTTGATCTCTGGGTTGGTATAGGTGAGGATTTACTGGACCCAGTTCCTGGAAGGTGGCTCGCATGGTCCCAGTCAGAGTTTTGTACTTTTTGAAGTGCCTGTAATGACTGAAGTAAATTATGGTTAGACAGTTCTAGCACTTTTTCTAAGCCTACTGTTGGAAGTAGTGGCGGAGGCTGCCCAAAAAGGATTTCAAAGGGGGTTAGGCCCTTGATGTAAGGGGGTACATTTTGCCCTTAGGAGGGCATAGGAAAGGAGCGTCACCCATCCTTCGCCAGTCTCTAGGGTTAATTTGGTTAAGGTCTCCTTAAGTGTTCGATTCATTCTTTCTACCTGTCCTGAACTTTGAGGATGATAAGCACAGTATAATTTCCAGTTTATCCCCAGAGCCTTTGCTATACCTTCCGTAAGTTGGGAGACAAAGGCCGGACTATTATTTGATCCTATTGAGATAGGGAGACCATATCTCGGGATGATGTCGTTTAAAAGCTTTTTAACTGTTACAGATGCAGTTTCCGCTTTCATAGGAAATGCTTCAACCCATCCCGAGAAAGTGTCTACCAAGACTAACAAGTATTTATATCCATATTGCCCCGGCCTTACCTCTGTAAAATCTATTTCCCAATGTCTCCCAGGGGTTAATCCCTGGTATCGGGCCCCTTGGGTGAATACACTGACCTTAGTGGCGTTAGTCTGCTGGCAGGGTATGCAGCTTTGGACGAGTTCCTGGGCAGCTGGGCCAGGTGGGGCAAGTAGAACTCCTTTCTTACAAGTTCAGTTAGTTTAGTTTTTCCCAGATGAGTGTCTCCATGAAGTTGTTGTAAGAACTTGCGTCCCAGGGCTTGGGGAAGGAAGGCCCTTCTGTCTTGGAGCTGTATCCATCCATTTGGCTTCGTGGTCGCATTCAGTTTTTGTGCCGCACAGAAATCTTCCTCTGTGTAAACCGGAGAAGGAAGCGTTAGCAAGCAGATAGCACGGCGGTGGGTCACTTCTTTCACCCTTTGATCCCTTTCCTGTTGCCAACCGCCTCATTTGAGTCCTCCTGCTGGTGGCCTGGGCAGTGTATAACAGCCACCTTTGTTGGGGCCCAAACTGCTGCCAAGAGGTTTAGAATTTCCTCCCTGTTTTTATAGTTTTCCCTTCAGCGGTAAGCAATCCCCTTTCCTTGTAGATTGTTCCATGTACATGCACAGTTGCAAAAGCATACCTACCATCAGTATAAATGTTAACAGTCTTTCCTGCGCCTCCTTTTAAGGCTTCAGTTAAGGCAATTAATTCTGCCTTTTGGGCTGAGGTCCCTTGGGTAAGGGGTTCGGCCCATATTGTGTTCTGTAGCGTTACCACCGCTTCCCCTGAGTACCCAGTTCCATTCTCCATAAAGCTACTACCGTCCGTGTAGAGGGTTAAGTCCGGTTCTGGCCAGGGAACGTCTGTTAGGTCTGGGCGTGGCTTCTGGAGGAACTCAGTGAGCTCGATGCAGTCATGGGTGCCGGCACGTCCCAGCCGGCAGCAAGGTGGCAGAGTTTAGGCTGGCAGTACGCTAGAACCTAATGCGTGGCTGGTTGAGAAGTAAAGCCTGATAATGGGTGAGTCGGGCATTGGAAATCCAATTAGCTGGGGCCCCTCGGAGAAGGGCTTCTATTGTATGTGTGGCTATCACAGTTCGGTCCTGTCCTAGTGTTAACTTGTCTGAGTCTTTTATCAGCACAGCTACAGCTGCAATGCTTCGTAGGCAGGCTGGCCATCCTACCGCCACTGGGTCTAGTTTCTTTGATAAGTATGCCACTGGTTTATTCCAAGGCCCAAGTTTTTGGGTTGGGGCCCCCCGGGCGACTCCCTGGTTCTCATCTACAAAGAGGTGGAATGGCTTTTCGAGATCTGGTAGGGCCAATGCTGGAGCCGAAATTAAGGCCTTTTTTAAGGTTTGGAAGGTTTTCTCCCCCTCTGAGATCCATTGGAATTCTTTTTCTGGGCCCTTAGTGAGCTCATATAAGGGCTTAGCGATTTCAGCAAATCATGGATTCCAGAGCCTGCAGTATCCTGCTGCTCCCAGGAACTCCCTGACCTGTTTTTTTTTTTTGTCCCCAGGATTGGGATGTTGACCATAGCCTGGACATGCTGACTCGATAGAGCCCTCTTACCTTCCTGAAGGACGAACCCAAGGTAGCTGCAGTAATACAGAACTGGGCTTTCTTTGCTGACACTCGGTACCCCAGCGTTTCCAAGTCTCTCAGGAGGTCTCTGGTGGCCCGTAGACAGTCTTTATTTGTCTCGGCAGCAATGAGCAGGTCATCTACATACTGCAACATGGTTACCTGAGGGTTGCTCTTCCGGAAGAACAGCAGGTCTTCTTGGAGGGCTTCATTGAACAGCGTAGGAGAGTTCTTAAATCCTTGCGAGAGCCGTGTCCATGTGAGCTGGCCATGTTGTCCCGTCTCCGGGTCTGTCCATTCAAAGGTGAACAGGAGTTGGCTTTGTTTGGTCAACGGGATGCTGAAAAAGGCATCTTTGAGATCTAAAACAGTGTAGACCTGTCGCTCAGAAGGAAGCTCAGTTAAGAGAGTGTACGGATTTGGGACTGTTGGGTGGATGTCCTCCACTCGCTTGTTAACTTCCTGGAGGTCCTGCACTGGACAATAGTCCCCCGTACCAGCCTTTCTTACTGGGAGCAACGGCGTGTTCCAAGGTGATTGACAGGGCACCAGAATACCGGCCTCCTGGAGGCGGCGGATATGCCTAGCTATGCCTTTTTGTGTTTCTTGAGATATAGGGTACTGATGAACCCAGATGGGGCTTGCCTGACTTTTTAGTTGCACCACCGCTGGGGAGCAGTGACTTGCCAGCCCTGGTGGGTTAGTTTCAGCCCAGACACCAGGGAGCTCGTGCTGTAGCTGGGTTAGGAGCTCTGAATTCGGCTTAGGTGACAAAGGTGGCTTACCTTCTGCCAACAGATACTCGTCTCGGAGAGGCAATGTTACGAGGATCTTGGTTGGTTCTTTCAAATCCACTGTTGCTGTAGTTTCCTGAAACCCTATATTTGCTTTGAGTTTATGCAGAAGGTCTCGCCCCAAGAGCAGGTATGGGCAGTCAGGTATTACCAGGAAAGAGTGAGTTACCTCTCCTTTTCCTAGATTTACAGTTCTTTCAGTGGTCCAGGGGTATAGTTTAGTTCCAGTTGCCCCCTGTACCAGAGTATACTTATATTGGAGAGGACCATTATATTTTTTTGAGAACTGAATGCTCTGCTCCCGTGTCCACCAAGAAGTGGACAGGGTTACCCCCTACCATAAGTTCAGCCCTGGGCTCTGGGGGGGTATTAATAGAGCCCCGGTCCCGTCAGTCCAATCCTAACTGGAGCACTGGAGTTGGTTGCTGTAGCTCCAAGGTAGGGGAACATTTTCTTGGCCTGTCTGGGCAGTCCTTTGTCCAATGTCCCCCCCCCTTTTTTTTTTTTACAAAAGGCACACTGGGTCCTTGTCTAAGGAGATTTTTCTTCCTGTACCCTTTCCTCTGCATTCCCTTGTCCACTGTTTCAGCCAAGTCCCTTCCAAAGCTGCAACCATTACTTTAGCTAGTTTCTTTGCCTGTCTATCCTCAGAGGAATCTCTGCTATTATAAACCTTTTAGGCTACCTCAGTTAATTCTGACAAACTTTTTCCTTCAAAACCTTCAATTTTCTGCAGCTTCTTTCTGATATCAGGGTCCGACTGGGAGACAAAGGCTATGACCAATGCCCTCCGATTTTCTGGGGCTTCTGGGTCTATCAGAATATGTCTGATAAGCCTCCATGAGGCGCTCCAGAAAAACGGTGGGAGATTCCTGTGGTCCCTGAGTAATCTCGCTTACCTTAGACAGATTTATAGGGCACCTTGTGGCAGCCCGGAGACCCCCCCATTAGAGTCCGGCGGTAGGTGGTGAGACACTCCCTACCATGATCAGTGTTGGGGTCCCAGTCTGGCCTGTCAGAGGGGAAGATATGCTCCAGACGTGCATGCTCAGCCTGTCAGCCATCAGGTCCCAGGATTAGCTTTCTTGCCTCCTGCCAAATTCGCTCCCTCTCTCCTGCGGTGAAGAGGACCTGGAGAAGCTGCTGGCAGTCATCCCATGTAGGCTGGTGCGTATAGAAAATAGTTTCTCAGAAAGAAATAAGGCTTTGCGGTCTTTCAGCAAACGGCGGATTGTGCTGCCTCCAATTGTATAAATCGCTGGTAGGAAAAGGGACATAGACCATGAAAGGCTGGATTCCCGTCCCCTCCACATTCACCCCCGCAGCTTGCTGCAGAGGGAGGATAACCGGGGTTTCCCCTGAGGTCCCAGAGGTTGAGTTTGGACTTGTTGGCTGGTGGGGGGTTGAGGGAGGCAGAGGGAGAGTGGAGTAGAGGGGCTGGTAAAAGGAACCACTCCTAGTATGTGCTGGACTAAAGATTTCTCGTCTTCCCTGTACCTGTCCTGCCGCAGGATATGGTGGTGGAATCTCGTCATCCTCCGGCGGAGGCGAGAGGACTGGAGGCTTAGCTTTAGTAGTTTCCTGTAAGGCTAAAACTTGAAGAGGGTTAGATTCAGCCTTCCTCATCCATGACGGCTGCCGTAGGACGAGGTAGTACCAAGCAGTGATGTATGGAATCTGGTCCGGGTGGTGTCAGTAGATGATCCGTTGAACTCTATTACTGGAAGGTTAAAAGTTCCTTCTGATGGCCAATTACTGTTTGCAAGATTTGGCCATTCAGAAGAACAGAGAGTAGTTAGCTTATCCCTAAATACCTGGTCTCCTGTTTGCTGTGCAGCATTTTGGAAGTCTTTAAAATGATGCAAGACCAGTTCTAGGTGGGTGTTTGGCTGAGAGCCTGACTGCCCCATGGCATCAACAACAATAAGAGCAATAGAAGACATGACAGTTATGAACACAAAGCACAACAAGACAAAGACAAGGACCGGCCTGATTGCCTGAGGGCAGACCCAAAACAGGGGACCCTGGTGACGTCTCACCAGGACCCTGGACTCAGGAAGTAACGCTGCATCCAGCTTTCCTGGAAGTCCAAACAGATGTGTGCACATTACAGAATGGGAACCTGGCTTACCTCTCTGAGGACTCCAGAGGCGTTGTGAGTCTGCTAGGGATGGCGAACACTGAGCCCATTCAGTAGTCGGCCGCCTGAGAGTCTGTTCCAGGCCCGTCCGACAGCCAGCTGCTCCAGTGCTAATGAACGTCACGAGTCTATGGGCTAGCAGACTCACAAGTCCAGTCGGCGTAAAGGACCGTGTCAAACACTCGCGTCCCGGCCAATGCACCAAATGATGTGGGGTCAGAGCGTTTGATTCATGGAGCTGACACACAATTTACCAAGAGAGAGGTTTATTAACTTATTAGCCAGGTTCCACTGGCCAGGGCTACCCACCAGACTCACAAGTCTCTAGGTGAGGGCCCCATACTGTGGCTGAGGCCTTTCTTAAATATGCACAAGGCCGTTATAATTCAAATTCAAACAACACAAAGCCCACCAGAAGAGGGGTTTGCCCACCACAATTAAAACAGAGAAAAGCCTGCCAGAATTTGAAAAGGGCTTATCACACAACACTTACACACTGCCAGCGGGGGTTACAGAAGCAGAAAGAGCTAGTTAACTTATCTAACATAGCCACTTGGGGTTTCCAAGTTGAGCATTCTTTCCAGGGTTTCCAAGAATTACTAAGTTTCAGCATACTTAATATATGAGGTTATAGTTTCATTACATTTCACATAATTCATCACACTTAATATATAAGGCTTCACACAGGTTCCATACAATTCATCGCCTCTTACATTACAATTATACCAAAATGGAGAAATTATAGAAAAATTATTGGGTGAATATTGATCAAATAATATCAGGATCCTTTAAGCTTCAGTAATAGCAAATAATGTACTATCACCTGCCAGGTAACCTTCACTCAGATCTCTGTTGCTTCCCATGCTTTCAAATTGCTACTCCTTTGGACATAACCATAAAATAACTGGTCACTTGACATATTCCTGGTTCCATTTCTTCACTTTAAAATAAGACAATGTTGCTTTCAATGAGGCCAGAGCAAATGAGAGGTAGAGCAAAGAGTATAACCAGGTCAAATTGGCAGTCTTTTATGTTGTATATTTTTTTGAGAAATTTGAAATTGTATTCCTCCTTTTCACCTCACTAAAAAATTAGCCTATTCATTATGTTGTTATAAGGCAGGAAATTCTTACCTTTGGAAGTATTCCCTTGAGGAAAAGCTTTGTCCCCAGAGGCTTTGTCCCCAAGGTAAATTCCATTGTTACCTTGTGGTGGTGGAGGAATAAGGGGGGTTGGTCTTCTGTCCTAGGAAGAAAGAAGAAAGTAGCTCATCAACATACTATTATGTGTTACTTATTATATCTTCACAAAGGGCAGGATCCACAGAGAAAGGGACACAGGAGTGGTGAATTTGAAAGATAAAAACAGAAAGATTTGTAACAGGGTCATCTGACAAGAGGAGGTAAGTAGAATGAAGTACTGCAGCAGTGGACTTTGAAAAACAGGAATGCATTGGGCATTTGGAGGTTGTCTGAAGCCAAAGTGAGTGGCTAAATGGGGACACTTGAAGAATCACCTGATCCATTCAACAATGCCCTCCCCAGACCTATTGAATTAGAATTTTCATTTCAACAGGATCATCAGGTGGTTTATGTGCATATGAAATATGAGATACATTGCTCTAAGGGGTCTACAAGGGCTTATAAACCACTGACTCAAGCAGGTTTGGAAAAAAGATGAAATGAAAATAAGTTGGGACCTGATCTCACAAAATAGTTTAATTAAATTCCTTCCTTCTTTCATTTAAAAAATTGTCTTTAAAAAAAAAACAACTTAAAAAATCAACTTTTCTCCCCAACTTGTTGACTCTTCACAAACCACAAACAATTCCTCCCTCTTTTTATTACCAGAAAAGCCCAATTTATGTCAAATAAAAATCAAAGATTTTGGTTAAAGTCCTCATTTGATCATCAAGAAAACATAAAAGCAATAATCAAATGCTCCCAAGAGACTTTGCTTAGATATCAATTTATCTTAGCACCTGTCATAGGTCATATAGGAGCTGGGAGACAGGTGAAACATCATTAGGTTCACCACTCTACTTTCAGGCATGTCAGAACTTGAAGTGGACAATTCTCTTTCAGAAAACCCCGGAGGAACAAAACATAGTCATTGCTCTGACTTAAGGCTCTTACATTTAGAAATCACAGTTGGAAGTCAGCTTAGTGTCTTGGCTTTTTCTGAGCCAGTTGATCTAATGTAAGGGATCCCCTCTTTTCCTAATAGGGGTATAGCCAGGTCCATTAATGTGTGCTTGTTGGACCTGGAAAGAACTAGCCAGGCAACAGAAAGAGCAGGTAATGGACCATCTTTGAATAAAAATTGAAAATGTGTCTCTGTCTTGGAACTGACCTCTCTTCACTCTGATTTTTGCTGCCATTAGGTGGTTTCCTGGTAGTATAAGTAGAGGGAAACCAGGTAACTTCTGGAGAGAGAAGCAATATCATTTTATTGTTTTACAATTGGTTTCTTAGATAGGGTTAGTTAATTTCAAAGGGGGAAAATAAAAGTCTTCAGGAGTTCAAGATAAGCTCCATTTTCTCATTGGAAACTTGATTCTACTGGACTTTGCAGAGACTCATTTGGAGAACAAAGTAAGCATTCACTCATTCAATATTCATTCAACATTTATTAAATATTTACTCTTTTTTATTGTTAACATGATTTTTTTTTGTAGAGATAGGGGTCTCACTATATTGCCCAGGCTGGCCTTGAACTCCTGGCCTCAAGCAATCCTTCTGCCTCAGCCTCCCAAAGTACTGGAAGTACAGGCATTAACCATCAAACTCAGCTTTGTTTTTTCTTTTTCTTTTTAAATTCTTCTTCTTTTATTTTTATCCATCGAGGTTTAGAACAATAAATATATACTGCTGAACAGGTATTGTATTAAGAGCTGATGATACAGAAGTAAGTAAGATAAACAAATTTCCTGTCTTCATAGAACTTACATTCTGGTGGGAGGGATAAATAAAAATAAGTAAATAGAAATATATTTCAGGTAGTCCTGAGTGCTGTGAAGAAAACTGATATAGAGAATGGTGTGTGTGTGTGTGTGTGTGTGTGTGTGTGTGTGTGTGTGTGTGTGATTGAGAGGCTATTTTATACAGGGTGATCAGGGAAGGCCTCTGTGAGGAGGTGGAATATGAGATAACATTTGTATGCTGGGAAGGGAACAGCCATACTTCTCTGGGGTTCTAGACAGAAGAACTAGCTTGTGTAAAAAACAAAAACAAAAAAACAAAAACTGAGATGAAAACCAGCTTGGTATGCTAGAGGAACATCAAGAAGGTCATGCTATGGGTTGAATTATGTCTCCCTTAAATTCATGTGTTAAAGGTATAACTCCCAATACCATAAATATGACCTTATTTGGAAATAGGGTCATTGTAGATATAATTAGTTAAGATGAGGTTATACTAGAGTAGGGTGGGCTCCTGATCTAAGATAACTGGTGTCCTTATAAATGAGGGAAGTTTATTTATTTATTTTTAATAAAAATGTTTTAGAGACGGGGATCTCAGTATATCGCCCAGGCTGGTCTTAAACTCCTGGCCTCAAGCCATTCCCCTGCCTCAGTCTCCCAAGTTGCTGGGATTACAGGCCTAGCCACTGCACTGGCAATAAAAAGTGGGGGGATGTTTGAACACAAACATGCACATGGGGAGAACACCATGCAAAGATGAAGGCAGAGATTAGGGTGATTCTTCCACAAGCCAAGGAATACCAACGATTGCTAGCAAACCACCAGAAGTTAGGGGATAGGCAAGGAGCAGACTCTCACAGTCCTTAAAAGGAATAAACCTTACCTCCAAAAGTATGAGACAATAAATTTTTGTTGCTTAAACCAATCAGTTTACTTATAGCAGCCTAGCAGACTAACACAACCAGTGTTGCTGGAAAGAAGTGAGAGCAGGTGGTGAAACATGAGTTCAGAGAGGTAGGCAGTAGATTACCTAGGGCTTTGCAGGCCTTTGCAAATGTGTTGCAAATGGATCTAAACCCATTGTTTTTGGTGGATTTAGGAAGCCTCTGACGTTTGAGGTAGGTGAGGGCTATAGGTCACACCTCTCCCACAACCTCCTTATTAGGTAGAATATTATAATGAAAGCAATTGTCAGACTGAAGTTTATGACAAATGTAGTTACTAGCTATCAGGGATCAAAACAGTCATATAGTCTCTCTTTGAAAACTGAGTCAAGTACATGCTCTCTAATCTTTAGGAACTCCAGCAAGTTCTTTGTACAGATGGCCTAATATTATGGTACTAAAATCAGCCTATCCTCTGGTTGGAGCAGAAAAATCTTCTGTTAGTATTAGTTATTTATTGCTATTACAAATTACCCCACAATGTAATGGCTAAAAACAACAAACATTTATTATTACTGGGGACCATCTGGTAGGCTGGCTACCACATGGTGGGATCTAGGATCACGCTGAGTCTGTCTGAAGCCTTCCTGAGACCTAGATGCTGCTTCAAAAGGTGCTAAGTTGTTGGGTTGGCTTGTCAGGTTTTTACATTGAGGACTAAACTCTGACTTCTTTTTTAACCTTGCCAAATTCCTAATTAAGGAGCCTGGGGAGATGAGTTTTTTTAATTAACTCTATACAATACTTAATTTCCAAGCTGACAAAACATCATGTAACAGATAAAGAAGGAAAATCAAAGTATTTTATGACCCTATAAATCTGTGTCATGGGGACCCCCTACTCCATGCACCTTTTAAGACACTAACTTATTCTCTCTGAAGTCTGCCACCTATAAAGCTTCATCTACATATCAAAAAAACTTGACTCCTTTATCATTCCTCAAGCCACCCATTTCCTTTACTGCTTTCTAAATTTCTTAGATAACTCTTGCTAACTAATTGCCAATCAAGAAATCTTTGAATTCACCTATAACCTCTAAGCCCTCCCCCCTTGGAGACATTCTGCCTCCCCAAGCTGAACCAAGGTTAATCTCACATATATTGATTTATAGTTTCTGTAACTTCTGTCCTCCTAAAATGTATATAACCACTATTCAACCATGGCAGGTACACGTCCTCAGGATCTGCTGAGGATGGATGTCACAGGCCTAAGGCCACTCACATTTGGCTCAGAGTAAACCATCTTACAATATTTTACAGAATTTGGCATCTTTTGTCAACAATATTTTATTCATGCAAGTGTGCAGGCACCTGGATAATATTTCTAGCCATCCCACATATTTTGAACACAATTTATTTCACCAGTGAAATATTTCTTGCATCCCTTAAACTAATTATGGACTCTCTAGTACAAGATTTCTTACCCTGGAGTTCTATGAATAGAATTCAGGAAAGCTCTGTGGACTTTGATGGGAAAAAACTATCACTTTATTTTTTATCAATTTCTAACTAAATGTAGTCAACAAATCATGGTCTTATTAGCAGTATCTGTGACTTTGTCACCAACACATATCAAGGATATTTTCACGTCACATTATAGCTGTTGCCAATATCGCAAAAGATCATTTGTGCCAATCACTCTTTAAAAAATGTGATGATTACTGGACCTGCTCTAGACCTTGTTATTTGCTAGGTTAATAAAGAAGCACACACAATATTGATTAAAATGTCCATACTACTCAAAGTGACCTACAGATTCAATGTAATCCCCATCAAAATTCCAATGACATTTTTCACAGAAATAAAAAAAACAATCCAAAATATATATGGAAACACAAAAGACCCTAAATAGCCAAAACAATACTAAGTTGGCAGGGAGGAGAGAGGGGGAAACTATAGGCACCATACTACCTGATTTCAAAATACACTACAAAGTTATATTAATCAAAACAACATGGTATTGACATATAAATGAATGGAACAGAATAGAGAGCCCAGAAATAAATCCATATATTTCTGCTCAATTGATCTTTGACAAAGGTATCAATGGGGAAGGGACAGTCTCTTCCATAAATGGTGCTGAGAAAATTGGATATCCACATGCAGAAGGATGAAGTTGGACTCACTATATAAAAAGAAAACTAAAAATTGATTAAAGACTTAAACATAAGGTCCGAAGCCTCAAAACTACTAGAATAAAACTTAAGTGAAAAGCTTTTTGACATTGGTTTAGACAATGAATTTTTGGCTAGGACCCCCAAAACACAGGAAACCCAAAGCAAAAATAGACACATGGAATTATATCAAACTAAAAAGCCTCTGTAAAGGAAATCATCAACAGAATGGGAAAAAAATATTTGCAAACCATATATATATATATATATATATATATATATATATATATATATATATATATATATATTTTTTTTTTTTGAGTTGGAATCTCACTGTCGCCCAGACTGGAGTGCAGTGGCCGCTCCCGGCCACCACAGCCTCGACCTGCTGGGCTCCGGCGATCCCTCCACCTCAGCCTTCCAAGGAGCTGGAACTACAGGCGCACGCTACCACACCCCCTAATTTTTTTTATTGTAGAGATGAGGTCTCGCCTGCCTAGGCAGGTCTCGAACCCGCGGGCTCAGGTAATCTACTCACCTCAGCCTCCCCAAGGCGCGGGATTACAGGCTGAGCCACCAAGCCTGGCTTCAAACCATATATTTGATAAGGAGTTAATTCCAAAATATATAAGGAACTCAACTCAATAGCAAGAAAACAAATAACCCAGTTAAAAATTGGCAAAGGACTTGAATAAATATTTTCAAAAGATGACATGCAAATGTCCAACAGGTATATTAAAAAATGTTCAATGTCACTAATCGGGGAAATGCAAATCAAAACCACAATGAGATATCAACTCACACCTAAAAAGAGGAAAAATAACAAATGTTGATGAGAGTGTAAAGTGAAGCCTTGTACACTGTTGGCAAGAATGCAAGTTAGTGCAGCTATTATGGAAAATAATGTGAGATGGTTCCTCAAAAAATTAAAAACAGGACTGCCATATGATGCAGCAATCCCAATTTCAGGTATATATCTAAAGGAATTGAAATGGATATGTTGAAGAGATAGCTGCACTCCCAAGTTCATTGTGTCATTCTTCACAATAGCCAAGATAAGTGCCCATTAGTGGATAATGACAGTGTGGTATATATACACAACGGAATATTATTTAGCCTTAGAAAAGGACAGTCTATCATTTGTGACATCATAGACAAACCTGTAGGACATTACACTAAGTGAAGTAAACCAGGAACAGAAAGACAAATACTGCGTGGTCTCACTTATATGTGGAATCTTAAAAAATTGAACTCATAGAAGCAGAGAGGAGAATAGTGATTACTAGGGTTTGGAGTGGGGGAAATGGAAAGATATTGATCAAAGTGTACAAAGTTTCATTTTGGATGAATAAGTCCCGGAGAGCTATTGTATAGCATGGTGACTATAGTAAATAATAATATATTATGTACTTGAAAATTGATCAGAGAAGATATCTTAAATGTTCTCACCACACAAAATTGATAAATATCTGAGGTAATGGATATGTTACTTAGTTTGACTTGATCATTTCACAATGTATACATATATCAAAACATTGCATTGTACACCATAAATAGATATAATTTTTGTCAATTACAACTTAATAAAAATGAAAGGAAAGAAGCACACATACTCATATATCATAAATTATATCTTTAATGTCTTGCTAACTGTATTTCATTGTAATCCTATGTGTTTTATATTGTGCATTAAACATAACTCTGGGGCAATCCTTTCAGGTCCCCTCCCACTGTGGGAGCTTTTCTGTCCTTTCAATAAATCCTGCTTAAAAAAAAAAAAAAAGACATAACTCTGAAATGGGTTCACCAGTTGGCCAAAGGGGCCCATGGCACCAAAAAAAGCATAAGAACTTCAGATTTAGTGCAGGTGCAGATAGGGAAATGTGAGCATCATGGGGTATAGCTATCTTGGGGTATCGATATCCAAGTAAGATCTTTCAGATCCTGTTTAGGATAATTCAGTTGTTAACTAACCACCCACAGAATGTAGATTAAAACTGATTTACAATACATTGTAAAAATTGTCAGTATAAATAAACATTATTGGCTCCTCCACTTCAAAATATATACTAAATTCACCCTTTCATCCTACCTCCTGTGCCCCCACCCTAGACCAGTACTTCAAGTGATCATTTTGTAGACAGATGCAATATTTCATTAAATAATTAATTCTGTGGAACTAAGGTGTCATAAGTTGTAAGACCTATCATTTTTTAATGCACCAAGGAAGAAAAAGTTGCTGTCAATTAAATTATGGCATATTATTATTAATGGTAAAATTCACCTCAATTTCAGAGGTAATAAAAAGTGAAAAAATATATGTTAGAATGGATGAAATAAGATATGGGGGAACCCCAAAAAACCAGAATTATCTACCTTTTGGAGGACGGGCCCCCTATAGTACACTCAAAATTTATTCCTTCAGATCAAATGGTCAACCAAAGTTTTTATCTGAAAGTTTTGAGAGAGAAAGTTGCATCACGATTTGTGGAAGAAATGTCTTGAGTTGTGGCAAACAGGTGACTGGTTTTTCCACCATGACAACATATCTTCCCACACTGCACTGAGTATTCAGCAGTTTTTGACCAAAAATGGCATGACCCCCGTGCCCTGTCCTCCCTATTGACTGATCTCATCCCCAAGTGACTTTTTTTTGTTTGTTTCCCCAGATGAAAAAAGTCCTCAAAGGGAAACCTTTTGCTGTATTGAAGAGGTGAAACAAAAAATGGCAGAAGCACTAAAAGGCATCAAAACAGTAAAAAAAAAAAAAAAATCTGTTGTAAGCAGTGGGAAAAGTCTCTCCATGGGTGTATTACATCAAACAGAGAGTACTTTGAAGGTGACTGAAATTTAAACATGTAATAATAAGTACATAATTTTTTATTTATAAATAAGTTCTGGTTTTGTAGTTTTAATCTACAAATAAGTTAAGTTTTTGTATATCACATAGCTGATACTGAAGTGTCTTGAAGTAAATGATGAACAATATAAAACGTTGCACGTATACAATATAGCATAGTAAGGAGTTTGGATTTTATTTTCTTCACACTTAGGAAAAGTCAACATTTCTGTTCTCAAGCTGGCTGACCTACCACAAGATAGCGAGAACTCCAGGGAGACACAGACAGTGAACGACATGAGGGCAAGTGCCACAGGTGAAAGATCAACAACAAAAACAATGCTGGGTTTATCTTTTGGGGTTTCCATTGGGTTTATCTGAACGTTAATAATAAGGAACAAAAACCAAGTACTTTAGGAAAACATAAAGATGCACATTTAATGTTCCATTCTACCTTGCGTGTGCTGGGCTGTACCCTCTAAACATGGAAGCGTGGGCAAGATGGGTTGATATAGGCAGCTGTCAGGGCTGTTTAACTTGTTTCAGAGCCCTCCTTAACCTCAGGCAGCCAGGTAGTCAGGCAGCTAAGCAGCTTGTTGTAACAAGACAAGGCTTGCCACAAAGGGTTCCTCATTACTGCCAAGCAACCCATTTGTTTTTAGCATAGGGTTTGTAATAGAAAAAAATAATAGCATGTAAGCTGTGGCATATTTCTGTGAGATGAGTGGTGGAGGGGAAGTCTCTCTCATGTCATAAAAGTCAGAGTTAGCAATTTGATCCACACTGGCTCCTGGCAGTTTCCCTCAGCTGCCAATCCCACCCCCCTCCCCTGTTCGTTTTCCCACTACTGCCAATCCCTTTCTTATAGTATTATAATTGTTCAAAGTCTGCTTATGAGTGAGAACATATGGTACTCTGTTCTTTGCTTTTGTGATAGATCACTGAGTATGATCAACTCTAAAGTCATCCAAGTTGCTGTGAAGTCCACGTTAGTCCTACTTTATGGCTGCATAATATTCCATTGTGAATATGTACCACATTTTTAAATCCAGTCCAGCTTTGATGGGCAGCATGGTTAGTTCCATGTTTTTGTTATTGTGAATAGAACTGCAACAAACATGAGTGTGCAGGTATCTTTTTTATCTTTTTTGTAGAAGGATTTGAGTTCCTCCGGGTATATTTCCAACAGAGGGATTGCTGGGTCATATGGAAGGTCAATCTCTAGTTCTTTCAGAAATCGCCACACTGTCTTCCAAAAAGGTTGCTCTAGTTTGCATTCCCACCAGTAGTGTAGAAGCGTTCCTTTTTCTCAGCATCTTCGCCAGCATCTGTTGTTGTTTGTTTTATTAATGATGGCCATTATTACTGGGGTTAGGTGATATGTCAATGTGGTTTTGATTCTCACTTCTCTGATGATAAGTGAGGCTGAGCACTTTTTCATGTGTCTGTTGGCTGCCCATATATCTTCTTTTGAGAAGTGTCTATTCTTGTCTTTTGCCCACTTTTAAATGGGGCTGTTTGTTTTTTTCTTTTCGGCATGTTTGAGTTCCTTGTAGATCCTAGATGTTAGGCCTTTGTCAGATATACGGTTGGCAAATACTTTTTCCCCCATTCTGTGGGCTGTCTCCCTGCTCTTTTGATGGTTTCTTTTGCTTTGCAGAAGATGGGCAGTTTGATGAGGTCCCACTTGTTTATCGTATTTCTTATGGTATGGGCGCTTAGGGTTTTGATCCAGAATTGGTTGCCAGTTCCAATTTCCAATTTTTAAATAAAACCCATCAAAAACATGAACCAAAATCTAGCAAAACTGGTGGAAGGAGAGAACAGGGTGAAGTGATAGGAATAAAAGCTAAACTTTTCAAATATATTTTATCTAGTCTTGATTTTGAAAGCATAACTAAAAATAACATTTTCAAAAGGAAAATAAGAAGCAATCCCTAAAAATTGGAAAACAAACTGAAACCAATGAACCTCCCTGTATATCAAGTTGGTAGCATAATCATATAAAGAAAATAATAACTATAAATGACAAAGAATACCTGCACCAAACAACAGAAAATGAACGAAGTGGGTTTATGGCAGTAAGAGAGGACTGTGGCATTTAAAATTGCCCACTTGCTGTCCCCCGCTCACTAGATCACTTGTAGCTATAAAAATGGCAGTCCATGCTCTTGGTGCAAGTTGCTCATGCCAGAGGAATTGATACAGATCTGTTCTCAAATAATTGTGAGTATGTATTTTAACCTGCCTGGTGGTGCCCTGAAGGAAGGGTGCAAGGGCTTGACTTTTTTTTCAACTGACTTCAAAAGTTCTGAGAGCTGAGGCAGCTTACTGGAAGGCATTTGCCAAAAGCATTTCAAGGCAAATGTATTGGTTGCTGCAGCCTTGGCAAGGCATAGAAGTTGGGACAGGCAGCAGATAGATCAAAAATCATGGAAAGGGCCGGGCTCGGTGGCTCAGCCTGTAATCCCAGCACTTTGGGAGACTGAGGCGAGTGGATTTCCTGAGCCCACGGGTTCGACACCAGTCCGGGCAACTTGGCAAGACCTCGTCTCTACAATAAATCAAAAGTTAGCTGGGCATGATAGCATACCTGTAATTCTGGCTACTTGGAAGGCTGAGGCAGAAGGATCGCTGGAGTCGGGCAGGTCGACGCTGAGGTGGTCATGAGTGTGCCACTGCACTCCAGCCTGGGCGACAGAGTGAGACTCCAACTCAAAAAAACAACAAAAAAAAAGAGGCCGGGCTC
>NW_007248484.1:34127-37973 GCF_000164805.1 Carlito syrichta
GAGTGGATTGCCTGAGCCCGCAGGTTCGAGACCCACCTGGGCAACTTGGTGAGACCTCATCTCTACAATAAATAAAAAAATTAGCCAGGCGTGGTAGTGCACGCCTGTAGTTCCAGCTACCTGGAAGGCTGAAGCGGAAGGATCACCAGAGCCCGGAAGATCGAGGCTGCAGTGACCGGGAGCGGTCACTGCACTCCAGTCTGTGCAACAGAGTGAAAGTCCAACTCAAAAAAAAAAAAAAAGAAGAAGAAGAAGAAGAAAAGAAAAGAAAAGCATGGGAAGGAAGAAGGTGGGAAAGGAGATACATGAGGGTATAAGAAATTTTAAAAGTTGCACCTAAAACAAGGATACAAGAATGTCATGCACATACCCAGGGCTGGACACATGCTCCATCAAGACCTAAGAGAACCTTTAGCTTTTACTGCTGACTGACCTTCAGACTCCACACAAGCAGGATACGAGGCCTGAGGTACAGTTGCAAGTGGCCTGGCTAAGCATTGAAGGACTACCCCAAAAGAGCCAATTAACAAGACTTGGAAGAACATTATTTTATTATTTTATTTGACATTTAGAGAAAAACTTTGTCAAAACACTAGCTGACAATTAAGCTAGTAGAACACAGACTTCAGTGGCCACACATAGCAGAGAAATCCGACTTTAACAAATAGTTTAGAAAAGTTATTAAACAACAACAATTTACAACAAGCAGAAACAAAACTCAGGGAGAAAGAAGAACTGAGGTCCAGAGTTCTAACTTTTAATACTCAAAATACCTAGTTTTCACCAAAAAAATTTTGAAGCATGCAAGGAAACAAGAAAATATGGCCCATACACAGGAATAAAGAAATGAATAAAAACTGCACCTGAGGAAGTCCAGGCAGTGGACTTACTAGCCAAAGACTTTAAGTAAACTGAAGAGAATACTAAGAACAATTGTATGAAACAAATTAGACAACCTAGATGAAATTGACAAATTCCTAAAAACACACAAACTACCAAAATAAACTCAAGAAATAATAGAAAATCTCAGCATACCTATAACAAGTAAAGAGATTGGATCAGTTATCAAAATCCTCCCAAAGAAGAAAAGCCAGGACCACTAGATTTTCTGGTGAATTTTGCCAAGAATTTATAGCAGATTTAACACGAACCCTTCAAAATTCTACCAAAAACTAAAAGAGAGAGGAACACTTTATAACTCATTCTATGAGACCAGCATTACTCTGATAATACAGCCAGATTTAAAATTACAAGAAAATTACCAATTAATATCACTTATGAATATAGATGCAAAAATCTTCAATAAAATACTTGTAAATCAGATATAGCAGCATATCAGATCAAGTACAGCAGCAACATGACCAAGTTATTTATTTCAGTAATGCAAAGGTGGTTCAACATATGAAAATCAACCTTTGGAGTACATCCTATTAATAGAGTAAAACATAAAAATCACATAATAATATTAATGAACACAGAAAAACATTTGACAAAAATGCAGCACCTATTCATGATCAAAACACTCAACAAATTAGGAATAGAAGGAAATGTTCCTGGAATGAAAAGGGCATTTGCAAAAAAAATCCCAAACCTAACATTATACTCAGTGGTGAATGACTGAATACTTTCTCCCAAGCTCAGGAAAAAGACAAGGATGCCCACTTTCACCACTTCTATTCAACATTGTACCGAATAATGTAGCCAGAGGAATTAGGAGAGAAAGAGAGGGAGGAAAAGGGAGAGCAAAGCACATGAGAGAGGGAAGGGGGGAGGGGGGAGAGAGAGAAAGAAAGGGACCCCATTCAATTTGAAAAGGAAGAAATAAAATTATTAGCAGATGACTTGATAGTATATATGGAAAATCCTAAAAAGTCTACAAAATCAATGAGAACTTTTGGTGATCAAAAGCACAAACAACAAGAGAAAAAATATATATAAATTGGACTCCACCAAAATTAAAAACTTTTGTGCCTCAAAGGACACAATAAAGTAAAAAGGCAACCTATTGGATTGGAGAAAGTATTTTCAAGTCACTTATCTAATAAGCTTCTAGCATCCAATATATATAAAGAATACTTACAAATCAACAACAAAATTACAAAGAACCCAATTTTTAAAATTGGCAGGATTTAAATGGACATTTTCCAGAGATGATATCCAAATAGCCAACAAAAACATGAAAAGATAATCAACATTATTAGTCATCAGGAAAATGACAATCAAAATCACAATGAGATACCATTTCACACACACTAGGATAGTTATATTAAACGCCAGAAAATTAGGAGGTGTTATCAAGGATGTGGAAAAAATGGAACCCTCCTATGTTACTGGTGAGAATGTCAAGTAATGCAGCTGTTTTGGTAAACAGTCTGTCCATTCCTCAAAAGCTGAACATAGAGTAAACATATGATCCAATAGTTACACTTCTAGGTATGTACCCAAGAGAAGTGAAATCATATATTCACACAAAAACATATACATGAATGTTCATAGCAGCATTATTTATAGCAGCTAAAATATGGTATCAACCCTTATATCTATCAACTGATGAACAGATAGACACAATGTAATACTATATCTATACAATGGAATATTATTCGGCCTTACCAAAGAATGAAGTACTGATACATGCTGCAGCATGAATGAACCTTGAAAACACTATGCTACATGAAGGAAACCAGACACAAAGAGTCACATGTTGTATAATTCATTTATATAAAATTTCCAGATTAGGTAAATTCATTGAGAGAATATTAATGATTACCACTGACTGGTGGAAGAGGGAAATGGGTAGTGACTACTTAATGGGTATGGTGTTTCCTTTTCTTGCAAAAATATTCTGAAATGATAGTTGCACAATATTTTCAACGTGCTAAGTGCCACTAAACTGTAACCTTTAGAGTGGTTAAGATGGCAAATTTTGTTATGTGAATTTTACCTCAATAAAAAATAAATAAAAATTAAAAGCTGAGGCCAGACGTGGGAGCTCACACCTGCAATCATAGCACTTTGGGAGGTTGAGGTGGGAGTATTGCTTGAGGCCAGGAGTTTGAGATCAGCCTGGGCAGCATAGTAAGGAAAAAAAAATTAGTTAGACTCAGTGGTGGGTACTTGAAGTCCCAACTACTTAGGAAGCTGAGGTGGAATGGTCGCTTGAGCCAAGGAGTTTGAGGTTACAGTGAGCTATGATAATGCCCCTGCACTCTAGTCTGGGCAACAGAGTGAGGCCCCATCTCGAAAAACTGAAAAACACAAATCAATAAAAAGCTGGAAAACAAAATTTATGTCTTTCCTTGGACCAAGTAGAAAAAGTAGTTCTTAGGGTAAACCACCACCCTGTAATTTAGAGAGACTAGTTCTCCCAGGGAAATATTGGACTTGAGATTTGTTTTCCTGGTACAGCATACCATAAGCAGGTAAAAACATTAGAACTAGAAATTTTGGTGAATTGCTGGAGGTCAAGTGTGAGGTAACACAGGATTAAGAAGTTTCTGCAGGCTTCAGTCATAGAGGTTTCCCACATTCTGCAGGCTTTTCCTCTGGGAATCCCACCAGACCCTCACAGGGAGCACTGAAGAAATTCAGAGAAAGTTCATTCCCTCCCCTTCCATTCCACCCTGTGAACTGTCAGGGGGCGGAGATCATTGTAAACTGCCCAGACCCTTCTCTGTTAATTTCTGAACAGACACTGCCAGGGGGAAACAGTGAAATCCCATACCAGATAGCAGGGAACTCCACTTCTCCCCACCCCTTCCCCCACTCTGGCCCCACTCCAGGCTCCCTGTCTCATCTAAGTAAAAAAAAAAAAAAAAAAAAAAAAAAAAAAAAAAAAAGTGGGGGGGA
>NW_007248484.1:38083-42419 GCF_000164805.1 Carlito syrichta
GGGGGGGGGGTTGGGAGCTCAGTCCCTGAAAGAGACACAAAGGCCATACCCCAGAGACACAGGGCCACTGTGCACTTCATGAATGTGACAGTTAATTTTATGTCAACCTGACTGGACCATGAGATGCACAGAAATTTGGTCAAATATTCTTCCGGTGTTCTTGGGAAAGTTTTGTTTGTTTTTTTAATGAGATTAACATTTAAGTTGGTAGACTGAGTAAAGCAGATTGACCTTCATGATGTGAGTGGGCCTAATCCAATCAGTTGAAAGCCTGAATAAAGCAAAAGTCTGGCCCTCCCACAAGTTAGAATTTCTCCTGCCTGACCAAATGCCTTTGTACTGGAGCAATGTCAGCCTTCATAATTACAAACCAATTCCTCATATTAAATTTTTTTCCATATATACCCCACACATCAGGTAGACCATGTTTTCCATATATATCCCACATACCAGGCAGAAAACAAAAGGCAAAGAAAGTCTTAAGGCAGTAGAAAGAAAAATCTACCTTACCTACAGAGGGACAGGATAAGAATTATATCAGAAACCATGCAAACAAGAAAATGGTAAACTGAATTATTTAAAATGTTGAAAGAAAATAACTGCCAACCTAGAGTTCTACATCCAAAGAAATTATCCTTCAAAAGTGAAGGAGAATTCCAACTATATGACATTCTGGAAAAGGCCAAACTATGGAGACAGTAAAAAAGTCAGTGGTTACCAGGAGTTATGGGGAAGGGAGAGATGAATTGGAACAACACAGATGATTTTTAGGGAAATGAAACTGTTCTGTATGATACTATAATGCTGTATATATGTCATTATATATTTGTCAAAACCTATAGAATGTATACACCAAGAGTGAACCCTAATGTAAACGATGGACTTTGGATGATTATGATGTGTCAATGCAGATTCATTGATTATAATAAACTTAGAACTCTAGTGCTGGATGACAGTGGGGGAGGCTGTGTGTATGTGGAGGCAGGAGGTACAAGGAAAATTTCTGTTTCTCAATTTCACTATGAACCTTTTAAATTTGCTGTGAATTTTTTCAAAAGTGAAGGAGTAATAAAGACTCAGACCAACAAAAACTGAAGGATTTCATTATCAATACACCTTCCCTACAAGAAATATTAAAATTAGTTCTTAAATAAGAAGGGAAGTTATATAGGCCCAAAACACAAATCTACATAAATAAAGAAAGAATGTTGGCAAAGGAATAAACTGAGGTAAAGTATAATATTTTAGTTATTTTTTCTTATTTGCTCCGAAAGACCTTGACTGTTTAAAGTAATCATAGTAGCCGGGCTTGGTGGCTCAGCCTGTAATCCCTCGCCTTTGGGAGGCTGAGGTGAGTGGATTGCCTGAGCCGGCGGGTTCGAGACCCGCCTGGGCAGCGAGACCTCATCTCAACAATAAAATCACAAAATCAGCCGGACGTGGTAGCGCATGCCTGTAATTCCGGCTACTTGGAAGGCTGAGGCGGAAGGATCGCCGGAGCCCAGCAGGTCGAGGCTGCGGTGGCCGGGAGCGGCCACTGCACTCCAGTCTGGGCGACAGAGTGAGACTCCAACTCAAAAAAATAATAATAAAAAATAAATAAATTAATCATAGTAGCAATGTATTTGGTGTTTAAAGCATTTGTGAAATAAAGTGAATGGTCACAATGTCATAAAAGTTAAGAAAGAGGACCTGGGACTATTTTGTTATAAGATACCTGGACTATATGTTAAGCAATACAATATTATCTGAAGGTAGACTTAGATTATTTTAAATACCTAGTACTGATTAGACCTGGTATTAGATTATTTTAAATATATTAGTAAAGTATTAGTATTAAATATCTTAGTATTAGTGTAGTTTTTTAGTAAATAACTTATTATTTTTAATATCTTATTGATCTAGTACTACATTATTTAAATATCCTAGTATTTTAAATCTTAAGGCAAGCACTGTAAAAAGATTTTTAAGTAGTATGAATGGTTAAGTCCAAAGAAGAAATAAAATGGATTCATAAAAAATGCTCTATGTTGAGCGTGGTGGCTTATGTCTGTAATCCAAGCATTTTGGGAAGCTAAGGCAGGAGGATTGCTTGAGCCTAGGAGTTCGAGATTAGCCTGGGCAACAAAGCAAGACTTTGCCTCTACAAAAAATAAAAAAATTAGCCAGGTGAGGTGGTGTATGCCTGTAGCTCCAGTGGAAGGATCACCTGAGCCCAGGAGGTCAAGGCTGCGGTGAGCCATGATTGTGCCACTGCACTCCAGCCTAAGAAACAGAGTAAGACATTGACTTAAAAAAAATGCTCAATTGGAACCAGAGAAAGCAGGAAAAATAAGAGGAACATAGAACAAATACAATAAATAAAGTTTCAAAGACAGCAGATTTTAATCCAGCTATATAAATAACTGCTTTATAAATATATATATTTTTTGAACTCCTGCTGAGTCTTTATTTATTTATTTATTTATATTTTTTTATTTTAAAGCTGTGGGGCACAATTCAGGGTTAGGTATACAAATTCTCATTATGCAAGTACCCTTGTTGATGAGGTGTGCCCCCCATTCCCCTGGCAGATTCCCACTACTGCCAATCCCACCTCCTCTCCCTCACCCCTCTGGCAGTTTCCTGCTACTGTCAATTCTTTTCTTATAGTATTACGTTAGTTGTTCAAGGTCTGCTTATGAGTAAGAACATGTGATATTCAGTCCTTTCTTTCTGTGATAGATCACTATTATAGATTCTAAATCCATCCAAGTTGCTGTGAAGTTCATAATTTTGTCCTTCTTTATGACTGCATGATATTCCATTGTGTATATGTACCACATTTTTTTTTATCCAGTCCTCTTTCAATGTGCAGCATGGTTGGTTCCATGTTTTTGCTATTGTGAACAATATTGCAATAAACATACAGGTGCAGGTATCTTTTTATTGGGCTTCTGATTGTTTATTGTTGGTGTATAGGAATGTGACTGACTTTTGCACATTTATTTTACACCCTGAGACTTTGCCAAAGTCCTTTATCAGTGCAAGGAGGTTTTTGACAGATTCTCTTGGGTTTTCAAGGTATAGAATCATGTCGTCTGCAAAGGATAACTTGACTTCTTCTTTTCCTATTTTTGGACAGGATGGGTAAGAGTGGGCATCCTTGTCTTGTTCCGGTTTTCAGGGGAAATGGTTCCAATTTCTGTCTGTTTAGCAATATGCTGACTATGGGTTTCTCATAGATGACTCTTATTATTTTGAGGTATGTTCCATCTATGCTTAAATATTTGAGGGTTTTATCAAGAAGAGTGCTGAATTTAATCAAAAGCTTTTCCACGTCTAATGATATAATCATGTGGTTTTTGTTTTTACATCTGTTAATGTATTTAATTACATTTAGGGTCTTGCGAATGTTGAACTAACCCTGCATTCTGGGGATGAAGCCCATTTGGTCGTGGTGGATGATTTTTGAGATGTGTTGTTGGTTCTGGTTTGCTAGGATCTTGTTCAGAATTTTAGTATCTATGTTCATCAAGGATACTGGACTGTAGTTCTCTTTCTTTGTTGGATCTTTACCCGATTTGAGTATTGATGTGATATTAGCTTCATAAAATGATTTGGGAAGAGTTCCATCTTTCTTGATTGCCTAGAATACTTTCAATAGGATTGGTATCAGATCCTCCTTGTATGATAGTAGAATTCTGCTGGAAAGCCACCTGGTCCAGGGCTTTTTTTGTAGTAGTTTTCCTATGACGGAGTCAATTTCCTGGATTGTTATTGGTCTATTTAGGGTCTCAATTTCTTCTTGTTTCAACCTGGGGAGATTGTGTGATATCAGAAATTCTTCCATTTCCTTTAGATTTTCAAGTTTGCTTCCATACACGTGTATGTAGTAGTCTCTGATAATCTTTTGTATTTCAGTCTCTGATAATATTTTGTATTTCTTTGGGGTCAGTTATGACTTGATCTTTTGCATTTCTGATTGTGGTTTTTTGGGCTTTCTCTCTCTTTTTCTTGGTCAGACTAGCTAGGGGACCATCAATCTTGTTTAACCTTTCAAAGAGCCAGCTTTTGGTTTCATTGTTTTCTGCGGGGGGGGGGGGGAGGCCATAGACATCTGAAGGGGAACACAGACGTTTCCCAGATATAGAGTCTAGTTCTGTCTACAAAGCCTAGTCCTCATCTCACTACCTTTTTCAAGTAGCTGATGACACCTGCATGATACAACCTGAGAGGCGTCAGTTGCTTTTGAGAAGTTCGTCATGGTCCATGATGCACAGAGATCTTACTCATCCAGACTGCAGATAGCCAACTACTGCCACCAGCAGCTGATGGTCTACCTGAGGGATCCATA
>NW_007248484.1:42439-85731 GCF_000164805.1 Carlito syrichta
TGGGGGGGGGGGGGGGGAGGTTGTGTGTGTTATCTTTTTGTCTTCTATGTACCGAATTTGGACTTTTATTTGGTGATCTAGATTCTTCTGCTGAAGTTAGGGTTTTGGTGGTCTTGCTTTTCCAGCTTCCTTAGGTGATTTTTTAGGCTGTTAACTTGTGAACTTTCCCTTTTCCTCATGTGTGTTCATAGAGATATGAATTCTCCTCTTAGTTCCTCTTTCATGGCATCCGAGAGGTTTTGGTAAGAAGTTTCTTCATTTTCATTTGTCTCCAGGTATCTTTTAATCTCTGTTTTGATTTCTGTGTTAACCCAAGTTGTTTAGCATCATGATGTTTAGTGTCCATGTCTTTGTGGGTTTTAGGGGAATGTTGTTAGTGCTGATATTTATTTTTGTTCCACTGTGGTCTGAGAAGGTGCATGGCAGTATTTCCATCTTATGGCATTTGTTTATAATTGCTTTATATATTAAAGGCCTAAACTCATCAATTAAAATCCAGAGATTGTCAAATTGAATTAAATTTCAAAATAAGACCAAAATGTTTGCAGCCACTAAGAAACTTGCTATGTATGTATGTATGTATGTATGTATTTTCAATCAGAGTCTCACTCTGTTGCCCAGGCTGGAGTGTAGTGGCACAATCACAGCTCACTGCAGCCTCAACATCCTATGTTCAGATGATTCTTCAGCCTGAGCCTCCTCTGTACCTGGGACCACAGGCACACACCATCAGGCTCCAGCTAATTTATTTTTTTTTTTTTTACAATTTGTAGAGACCAGTTCTCACTACGTTGTGTAAGCTGGTCCCAAACTCCTGGGCTCAAGCAATCTTCCCGTCTTGTTCTCTCAGAGTGCTAGGATTACAGGTGTGAGCCACCACACTTGGCCTAAGAAACTCATTTTAAATATAAATACTTTATTTATTAATAAAAATAAATTGACTGGATGTGGTGGCTCATGCCTATAATCCCAGCACTTTGGGAGGCTAAGGTGAGAGGATTGCCTAGGCCTATGGGTTAAAGACCAGCCTAAGCAATTTGGCAAGACCTCATCGCTACAATAAACTAAAAAATTAGCTGGGCGTGGTGGCATGTTCCTGTAGTTACAGTTACTTGGGAGGCTGAGGTGGAAGGATCACCTGAGCCCAGCAGGTTGAGGCTGCAGTGGCCCTGAGTGTGCCACCGCACTCCTGCCTGGGTGGCAGAGTGAGACTCTGACCAAAAACAAAACAAAACAAAAAACTAAATAAATGGATGGTCATGGATAAGAAGACATAATTGTCAAGATGTCAGTTCTTCCCAACTTGATCAATAGTTTAAATACAATCCCAATCAAAATCCCATCAAGTTATTTTACAGATATCAACAAACTGATTCTAAAGTTTATAAGGAGAGGCAAAAGACCCACAATAAGCAACTCAGTATTAAAAGAGAAGAATAAAGTCAGAGGACTGACACCAGCCAATTTCAAGACTTACTATAAATTGAGCCCAGAAATAGACTCATGTATAAACTAATCTTTGACAAAGAAGCAAATGCAATATGAGGGAGCAAAAAAGTAGTCTTTTCAACAAATAGTCCTGAAATAACTGGACATCTATGTGCAAAAAAATGCATTTGTACACAGAATTTATACTCTTCAAAAAATTAACTAAACCTGGATCAGAGACCTAAATGTAAAACACAAAACTATAAAACTCCTAGAACGCAACATTGGAAAAAGTCTAGATGACATTAAGCTGGACTTCATTAAAATTAAAATTTCAGGTCAGGCACCATGGCTCAAGCCTGTAATGCCAGCACTTTGGGAGGTCGAGACGAGAGGGTTACCTGAGCACAGCGGTTCAAGACTAGCCTGGGCAACTTGGTGAAACCTCGTCTCTACAATAAATAAAAAAATTACCTGGGTGTGGTAGCATGTGCCTGTGGTTCCAGCTACTTGGAAGACTGAGGTGGAAGGATCACCTGAGCCCAGCAGGTTGAGGCTGCAGTGGCTGTGAGCGTGTCACTGCACTCCAACCTGGGTGACAGAGAGAGACTCCAACCCCCCTCCAATTTAAAATTTCTGTTCTGTGAAAGACAATGTCAAAAGAGCCATAGACTGGGAGAAAATATTTGCAAAAGATACATCTGATAAAGGACTGTTATCCAAATATACAAGAGCTCTTAAAATTGAACAGTAAGAAAAAAACTCAATTAATAAATGAGCAAAAGACCTAAATACAAACTACACCACAGTAGTACAGATGGCAAATAAGCATATTAAAAGATGTTCAGCAACATATGTCATTAGGGAACTGAAAATTAAAACAACAGTGAGGTACCACTATACAATTAATTTTGCTGTGAATCTAAAATTGCTGTAAAAAATAAAATTTATTAATTTAAAAAATTCAACTTTTTTTTTTTTGAGTGGGAGTCTCACTCTGTCGCCCACACTGGAGTGCAGTGGCTGCTCCAGGCCACCGCAGCCTCGACCTACTGGGCTCTGGCGATCCTTCCGCCTCAGCCTTCCGAGTAGCCGGAATTACAGGCGCGCGCTACCACGCCCGGCTGATTTTTTTATTTATTGTAGAGATGAGATCTCGCTGCCCAGGCAGGTCTTGAACCCTCGGGCTCAGGCAATCCACTCACCTCAGCCTCCCAAGGCGCAGGATTACAGGCTGAGCCACCGAGCCCGGCTGGAACTTAGCTTTCCACCCCTTGGGTGTAGGCTGCTTTTAGTGCCTTGTTTCCAAAGAATATGAAAAGGCCGGGAAATAGCTTTACAGCAAAGAAACTTGGCAAACACCACTTCAGCCATGTAATCAAGGTTAACATCATCAGTGATAAGTCGTCATGTTGATAGCATGAACACTTGATATAATGTGATGAGAACGGCACTTTACCTCTGTGATCTTTCTTCCAAAAACACATAAGCCCAGTACAATAATGAGGAAAATATTATATAGATCCCAACTGATGGACATTCTGAAAAATACTAGATCTGTACTCCTCCAAACTGTCTAGGTCATCAAAAATAAGAAAAGTCTGGGAAACCATCACAGACCAAAGAAGGCTAAGAAGATATGACAATTAAATGTAATGTGGTTTCTTGGATGGGATCCTGTGACAGAAAGAGGGATCAGGGAAAAACTAGTGAAATCTGAATAAACTATGGAGTTTAGTTAATAATAATGTACCAATACTGGTTTCTTAGTTGTGACAAATGCACCACAGTAAGGTAAGACTTTATGAATAGGGAAAACCAAGTGAAGGGCATATGAGAAATTTTGTGTCATCTTTACAACTTTTCTGTAAATATAAAATGAGTAATGACTGCATAGGATTGAAACACATCAGATATGTAAAAATATATTAATTCATAATGATGCTAACAAGAACAAACCTTTGTTGATCACCATTGAAGGCTGCTAAGGCATCAACTTATTACAAAACTGATAAAGAGAAAAATGAAACATTTATCTTGCCTTTTCTGTATACATTGTGACTCAGCGTAAGCAAATAGCTGATGAGGAAAAGTTCCTAATTATGAAAGAATTATAGCTAATAAATGCAGAGGAAATGCTAACATTAGAAAAATCACTCATTTTGTAATTCCTTAATAAAATCATGGCTCTAGGCAGTGATTATTATGTAAAAGGTCTATGGATATCTTTATAATGGGGGGACAGGCTGGCATCACCTGCACCTACTGATCAATCTTAGCAGCATCCATCAAAACGAGATATGCAGACATAATGAGTCTCATAACATGATGCAGTAGGAAGTACGTAGCAGTATCTATCAGGAATTCTTGCCTAAAAATTGACACAATCTATCAAACCTCTAGACCTAATTATTGGTTCATAGGTAATACATGAGGCAAAGGACAAGTTAAACAATATCACAAGGACTCAATTAACCAATTCCCGAGTACTGGACAGTCTGTAGAAAACAATGACCCTGTTTCTTCAACAAATCACATAAAAAAGAGAGGATGGACTATTATAGACAAAGAGATAATTAAGAGACCTTATCCACCAAGTGTAATGGGTGGCCCTTGTTTGGATCCTGATCTGAACAAACTAACAATAAAAAGACATCTTGAAAAAAATTGTGAAAATTTGAATATGGACTGAGAATTTTTAAATTGTTAATTTTGTTGGATGGGATGATAGCATAGTGGTTATGTTTTTTAAAATATCTTTATCATTTATGGATGCATACCAAAGTCTTTTCTGTAAAATTTTCTTCAAAATCCTTCAGTCAGATGAAAAGAAAAAAAAGTGATTGGTGGCTACATGAAATAAGATTGGCAAATGACAATTGTTGAAGCTGGATAATGGCACACGGGGTTCATTAAATTATTCTCTTTTCTATGTATGCTTGAACATTTTTATAATGAAAAGTTTGGGAAAAAAGAAGTATAGGCTAGGTGTATGAGCCCCAGATTACATTCTCTAATTTGCCTTTAATTAGCTGTGTGATCCTGGCCAAGTCACTTCATTACAGTACCTCAACTCTCTCCTCAGTTACAGTGGTTAAAATGTATCATGTCTGCCATATACCCAGAATTATACCAAATAGTATAAAGGAATAAAAGAATTGTACATATCTCACCTATTTTTATACTTATTCTCAGAGCTTCAGGGTGGGAGAGGGAGAGCAGAAGGCAAGGAAACAGTTTTTGAAAATGTAGGATATTATTTAAAAATCACCACCTCTAATCCTACCATGCAACAATAATAAATGAAAATCTTCATGTATATTTATACACCTTGCAGATATTTTTCTATTAAGACAAAAATCTTGCCGGGCTCGGTGGCTCAGCGTGTAATCCCGCACCTTTGGGAGGTTGAGGTGAGTGGATTGCCTGAGTCTGCGGGTTCGAGACCCGCCTGGGCAGCGAGACCTCATCTCTACAATAAATCAAAAAATCAGCCGGGCGTGGTAGCGCACGCCTTATAATTCCGGCTACCTGGAAGGCTGAGGTAGAAGGATCGCTGAGCTCAGCAGGTTGAGGCTGCGGTGGCCGGAAGCGGCCACTGCACTCCAGTCTGGGCAACAGAGTAAGACTCCAACTCAAAAAAAAAAAAAAAAAAAAAAAATCTTCAGTGCAAGAGATTATATACTGTATGATTCCATTTATACAACATTCCCCAAAAGACAAAACTATAAGAACAGACAATAGATCAAGGTTGCCAGGTGCTAGGAGTGTGGGGGAGAGTGTGACTATAAAGGGTTAGCACAAGGGAATTCTATAAAGTATTGGAATTGTTCTGTGGCCCGATTAGAGTGGTGGTTACATAAATCAATACGTGTGTTAAAATTCATAGAACTGTACATTACCCCAAAATGTCAATTTTCCTGTATGAGAATTTTCTTAAAAGCCTTAATTTGTTCTTCCATTGCTTGCAAATATTCAAATTCAGGATTTTTAGCCAATACATTTAAGGCCTTCCATGGTGCCCCCACCTCCCAGTTTACCTTTCCAATCTCATCTCTGCACCTCACCCCTAATGCATACTGTATTTCAGCAACTCTAACTACTTGCTGTTCAGTAAACATATACGTCATGAACTTTTGACACTTTTGTCTTTGCTTGTAATGTTCCCTCTGCTAAAATGCATCCCCATCCTCCACCACCAGTGGAAATCTTACTTTCCTTCAAGGCTTAGTTCAAATCTCACATCCTCGATATACCTCATCTCTTCAGCCAGAATTGAATCTCTTTCCCTGGTGCTACCACAGCACTTTCCTTTCGTTTCATTGCCTAACACTGTTCCAATGATTAGGCAATAAAAGTTCAAACCTTACCCAGAAATATTCACTGCACTAAGCATTTGCATTTTTTGTTCCTGTCACTGTACTCAATGCCCTACTGGTTTCCAGGCCAGGCTACACTCATAGACTTTACATTTACCCTGTTATTTATCTGCCCATCCTTCAAACCCCAACTTTCAACTTCATTCTTAATTAAGAAAGTTCCTACTTTTCTGCTCTGGCGCTGAATTTCTGGCTTGGCCCCCTGACCACATGATGCTTCCATGTCACTCCCAGGAGAGTCAACTCAAATATGCCTGTTCAATCCCATTCTCCTGGCTGAGAGACAGGAAACCTTGTCTAGCAGGTGTGAGTACCTGGCGATTGAGGCTGGCAGGAGGAATGTCTCATTGGTAAGTGAGCCAATCCAATGGAGAAGAGCAAATTGGAGATCGAAGTGAGGCAGGCAGAGGTTGACAAATCAAAGAAGCAGAGCCAAATGAGTCAGGAAAGCAAGAAGGACTGGAGCCCAAAGCCAAGAATATGAACACATGCAGGGCAGGGAACCATATAGAGCAGGCTAAGCCATATCTGGTTTGGGTAAATGTTTAAAATGGGGCCAGCCAGGTTTGGTGACTCAGCCTGTAATCCCAGCGCTTGGGAAGGCTGAGGTGGGTGGATTGCCTGAGCCCGTGGGTTCGAGACCCGCCTGGGCAACTTGGCAACACCTCATCTCTACAATAAATCAAAAAATTAGCCGGCGTGGTAGCACACGACTGTAGTTCCAGCTACTTGGAAGGCTGAGGCGGAAGGATCACCAGAGGCCAGCAGGTCGAGGCTGCGGTGGCCAGGAGCGGCCACTGCACTCCAGTCTGAGTGACAGAGTGAGACTTCAACTCAAAAAAAAAAAAAAAAAAAAAAATCTGAGCCTTTTGCCTGTTCCTTTCTGTGTGATGTGTGAATGAACCTGTCCATTTTAAAGAGTCATAGATAAGTATAAAATGCTCACTGACTTCAGTACTACCCAGTCCAGATCATGGGACCCAATATCTATAGGAGACAGTATAGTAAAATGGAAAGAATATAAGCTTTGGAATAAGAAAGACCAAGGTTTAAATTCTGGCTCTTTGCCTTAGTAGTTGTGTGACCACGGACCGGCAAGTCACTCTCAGCTTCAGCTTCCTTATCTGAAAAACAGAGACCGATAGCAGCTACCTCACAGGGTCCTTGTGATGATAAAATGAAAGTATATAAATAGTCCAACATGGACCTTGGTATCTAGTAAGCACTCAACAGATGATAGACCCCCTCCTTCAAAGGCGCCTATCATAACTTGCCTTGTATTTCTAGTTGTATGAAGCACGCTATCTCTCTCTTCAGCCAGATCTTAAACTTGTTGAGGGCACATACTGTGTGTGAATGATTTTTTCATATGTATTAACTTTTTAAAGTAATATATATTTTTTCTGATTACAAATGTCATGTAAATTTATACAAAAATCCAAATGCTGCAAATCACGACACGGGAGAAATCCCTAATAATCTTCCTCACCTCCCCAACTGCTGAAAAGTTTGGAGCATTCTCCTCCATCTTCCCCCATATTGTTGGTTTTTTGTTGTTGTTTTTACAAAAATGGGACCATTGTTAAAGTATGATTTTTTAAATGTTTTTAAAAATGCGTTTCATACAAATAATGAACGTATGTCAAAGTTTTATTCAATTCATTGAGAAGATCAGTAGGATGGCAAAATCAATTCAAAAGAGGATATGAAAATTGGTATTTTATATATAGTCAGTTAAAAAAACAAAAACAATGCTAAAGTAAGATCGCTAAATTAGAATCAAAGCTGGTTAATGTTCTACAGGGCAATATGAACCAAAATCATGGTTTTTTTTTTTTTACTATTAACATATAGTTTAATATATAGCTTTATTTCTATAAAGATGAGTTTAAAATTACAATTTTTAGAGGCAAGACAGTCCTATTAAATCGTTAGTACTACCACAATTGATTATCTGTTTTATTCAATAATGTTATACTCCAGGTTTTCTAAAATGACTTTATTTCTCTAAAGTAATTTTAGGTTCACAGCAAAATTGAGAGGAAGGTACAGAGGTTTTCCATATACCCACTACCCTCACATGTGCATCATCTGCCTCATTATCAACATCCCCCATCAGAGTGGTGCATTTGTTACAATTTATGAGCCCACATTGACACACCATAATCACAGAAAGACCATAGTTTACATTAGGGTTCACTCTTGGTGTTGTACATTCCGAGTTTGAACAAATGTACAACGATATGTACCCGTCATTTCAGAGTATTTTCTTTCTTTTTTTTTTTTTTTTGAGTTGGAGTCTCACTGTGTCGCCCAGACTGGAGTGCAGTGGCCACTTCTGGCCACCACAGCCTCGACCTGCTGGGCTCCGGCGATCCTGCCGCCTCAGCCTTCCGAGTAGAGGGAATTACAGGCACACGCTACAATGCCCGGCTGATGTTTTGATTTATTGTAGAGATGAGGTCTCGCCAAGTTGCCCAGGCAGGTCTCGAACCCGTGCACTCACCTCAGCCTCCCAAAGGCGCGGGATTACAGGCTGAGCCACCGAACCTGGCTAGAGTATTTTTGATAACCTAAAAATCCTCTGTGTTCCACCACTTCATCCCTTCCCTTCTCCCATGGTGTTTTCTTTAGGTGGACAGGAAATGTCACTGCATCTTATCACTTTCAGAGAATTGTAAAATAACTGGACCCTATTCAATTGTGTTAAATTACAATTTTCTAGACCTAGAGAGTCAGATGACTTCCAGATAGGTCTGTGAGAAAATGATCTTAACATGGCATTCAAACATCAAGTAATCTTTCCTTTTGTATTGGTTTCCTAGTGCTGCTGTAACAAATTACCACAAACCAGGAGGCTTAAAACAACACACATTTGTTATCTTAACAGTTCTGGAGCTCAGAAGTTGGAAATTAGTTTCTCTGGGCTGAAATCAACATGTCAGTTGGGTCATGCTCCTTCTGGAGGCTCTATGGGAGAATGTTTCCTTGTTTTTTCCAGATTCTAGAGCTATATCTTTGCATTCCTTGGTTTATGGCCTCTTCCATCTTTAAAGCCAACAGCATAGTATCTACAAAACTCTCTACCTCCATCTTCATATCATCTTCTCTCTTATAAGGATTCTTGTAATTACATCAAGCACACCTGGATAATCCAGGGTAATTGCCCTATTTCAGGGTCAAATGATTAGCAACCTTAATTACCCCAGCCATGTAACATAACACATTCATAAGTTCTGAGGAGTAGGACATGGAGATCTTTAGGGGGATGGTCATTTTTTCTTCCTATCATTCCTTATTTTCAAATTTTGAATGATTCTTTGTAACCTCATACATTTTATTCTTGCTTTTGTCACTTATCTGTTTATTCAGCACATGTTTTATCACCCTATTCATCTTTAAGGCTAGATAGTATTCCAATTATGGAATTGCCAGAGTTCATCATTTCCCCATAGATAGAAAGTTAAGTTACCAATTTTCCATCATCATAAACAGTGGGGCAATGAACATCCCTGCACATATCTCTTTGTACAATTGTGACTATGTTTCCATTGGAAAAATTCCTGCAGGTTAAAATTCTGAGACAAAATTTATGCGAATTTTGACAAATATTAACACATCACCTTCCAAAAATGTGCACCAATATTTTACACTCATACCAATATTGTTTGAGAATAACTGTTTATTTCCCACAACACTTACACTAGCTATTTGGAATTCATTTTTGAGTCTTTCAGTATCTATATAGCTCTTTGAAATATCCATATAGGCTTTACTGGCACAAAATAAAAGCTTAATGGTTAGTGAGTTGAAGATTAAAACAATGAAAGTCCGTGTGTACAACTCAAGCATGTTTGTCCTAAAAATGATGCAATGGTAACAGATGTGTATAAATGTGTCTTGCATATTCTAAAGTTCTATTCAGATGTTATTTTCACACATGGAATATGTTCCTTTCACACTTAGTTCTCATATCTCACACAGGTTGGCCTTGATACTTACTTGTAGCCCCTCTAGGGGTAGGGCATCATTCTCTACCATCCACTTTCGCTGGCCTGCTCTTGAACTAGGAGTTAGCTTCTCAGCAGGAGAGCAGTGTTGGCAAGTAGAAGAGAAACTGGTTGCTTGTGAGTTCATATAATCCTGAGCAGAAGTTGTTCTCTTCAGTTTTCTTCCCACAGCCACGATTTGGGAGTGTGTGGATTTAAGAACACACAGAAGACAATTTCCTAAAACTAGAAAGGAAATAGGTCCCTCTAACATCCTGCCCCACCCACCTTGCACCAATCTACAAGTACATGTGAGCACACACTCAGTTTTCATCCCAGGCTTTTATGAGTGTGATCTTTCTCTCTCTAGAAGGAACTAGTGGGGCTTCCTGACGGTGTTTGGGTGAAAGACCGCTTAGTATGAATCCAGCCATAGCTCAAAAAATACTCCTGAAACCACTAACGTAATAAAATAATTTCACAAAGGACCTAAGAGGAATTAGAGGCTTGTGTCATGATTAAAAGTGTAAGATTAAGGCTGAATCCTGGCTCCGACACTAGCTATGACCTTGCACAGGTCACTTAACATTTCTATGCCTTGAAATCTTCATCTGTAAAATGGGGGATAACAGTACTTACCTCATAAGGGTTGTTTTGAGGATTGGATAAAATAATACATATAAAGCACCTAGTACTGTGCCAGGCAGGTAGTAAGTGCTCATAAATATAAGTTATTATTGAATTTTGCCAAAACCTCATACTCCTGTGCCCAGTATCTTTAAAATATTTGTGGAGCAAATGAAATGGACAACTATTAGTCTATTTAATACATTTCCCTAACATACTGATTTGCCCATACTTAGCCTACTAAATTTTTAATAATATGAGAACAGCTATAGTTACAGTGACCTAGTTCTTTTCTCCTAAATTTGTGGTTTTGCCTTTTATATCCAGAAACCATTTGCTGTCCCCAGTTCCCATCTCTGCCTCCTCTTCCATTCAGCAACACTTATATGTACATATGTACCCTGTGTTGCCTTAAGACTCCAGAGAGTAAAAAGAGGGTAGTCCACTTAAAAGTGTTTGCAAATGGGAGAGGGAGCGTCCCTTGCCCCACTACCATATTTCACAATTCCTTTCCTCTCCTGTTTATCTGGAAGATTTCTGTGGAACAGAAAGGCCACCACTTACAGGAAGTTCTGAGATTTCATTTGCATAATATATCACCAGAATCTCTTCTTATTGGGTGAGGGCAGCAGGTTTTTCAGGTCAGAAGCTGCTCCACACCCCTCTCCCTAAACTCCCTGCATTCCCCAGATACTAAGTCACTGAGAAGGTTGGGGAGGATACGTGGAGGGAATATTTTGCCCAGTCCAGTACTGAGGCATGCTTTTTTGCCCTATGCAGCTCCACTGTAGCTCTGATTGGCCTGCCTGGCTCAGAGCGCAGGCGTCTCTCTCTATGTTTCCATAGCATCCACCGCTTGCTTAAGTAACTGATTCATGTGGCTTTAATGGATCAAATTATTGTTCCATACAGCTTCTGCTCTTAATTGAGAGCATGGTGACCATTAGGGAGACATTCTTTCTTGAATTCCAAAGAGACAATGTGTTCTTCATAAGGTCTGATCATTTCTTTCAAGTTCACCTTGAATAACGCAGTCAGAAGACTGGCAGTGTGAGCTTTATATGACAACCATCAAAGACTCTTCTTCATCATGAAAAATGGAATGAGGGAGTTGAAGGTTGAAAAAGGAAATCTCGCTGGGCTCGGTGGCTCAGCCTCAGCCTGTAATCCCAGCGCTTTGGGAGGCTGAGGTGAGTGGATTGCCTGAGCCCGCGGGTTCGAGACCCGCCTGGGCAACTTGGCGAGACCTCATCTCTACAATAAATCAAAAATTAGCCGGGCGTGGTAGCGCGTGCCTGTAGTTCCAGCTACTTGGAAGGCTGAGGCGGAAGGATCGCTGGAGCCCAGCAGGTCGAGGCTGCGGTGGCCGGGAGCGGCCACTGCACTCCAGTCTGGGTGACAGAGTGAGACTCCAACTCAAAAAAAAAAAAGAAAAAGGAAATCTCTGCTGTTTCAAAGCGGGTCACTGTACTCTTCCCCAAATTAAGTATTCAATACTTTTAGCCCCCAAACAGTGGCTGGAGTTAGGAAGCCCACACTAGCCATGCCAGGAAATAGGATAATTCTGGTTAGTAGTCCTGCTACTTAAAAGAGAGAGCTCCCTCAACATAATCTCCCAACACTGGATAAGAGGAGGCTAAATGGCTAAAAATAAAGTCTTAGCATAATCCCAAGAGTAAAACTGGATGAGGATGGGAAGTCTTAGGTTAGATTATTTACAATTCCTTGAAGTGCTGTGGTGGCCACAACTGGTACATGGTACTATGAAGTTCTTCTAATTTTCCTGGTCTGTTAGGGGCAAGAATTAGTTAGGTAAATGTTGGGACATTTGGTTCCAAGAGGCAGTGGCCATATTAACTTCAATTCCTTGGTTACCTCAGAGGTATCGGCTGACATTCCTATCAAAATACCCAACTGATATGAGACATAAACACTGAGATACACGAGAAAGGGACACATGTATTCATTCCCTGGAAGGGGGAGGGGTAGGAATGAGCAGAGGGTTCATAAATATATGCTTCTTATTAGAAAGTAAAATCCTGTGGGCAGAAACCAGTACTGATGATGATCTAATGTGACCTGGTTTCCCTCCTCTGCCTTCACTCTACCTCGAAGTGTTAGCCACTTATCCCAAATAGCATATAGATTCCAGCCATTATTACTTTCTCTGTCTCCTAAAAAAACAAATCAAGGAAATATACAGGACAATAGCAGACACAAGCAGTCTTCATTTCTTTAACATTAGAAACATTTTCAATTACAGTTCAGCTTCTCTGAGGTCCACATCAAGTAGTAAAATGCCAAGAGCACAGAAAAGCTAGGTTGGACAGAATTCCTCTTAATGAGGTACTGAGAGGTTTCATTCAGTCATTCTGCTTGACAAGTTGGATGCCCATGCAGGTCTCTGAGAAAAAGAATCATTCTGGCTTATGTCCTGAAGAAATCCTACTCTGCGCTCCCTTCTCAGAATGTGCCTATGAAGAGCTGCTGAAAAGAGAAATCATTGCTGAATGACAACGAGTAAAATCCTAACAGAGAGCTAACTTGTTTGGAGCACAGCTCTTTTAATAGTTGGGCGGGGGTTAGGGGAGGGAGTCCTTCTTAGCCAGAGCTTCTCATTGGAACTAAAAGACCCCAGCTACATTTACAGTTGTGGATTCCACATTAGGCTGTTTCCTGGGAGGTACTCATAGCTAGTAATCTGTTACATCCTTTGATCAGTTATGACACATTGTAGTAAAATTTGGGACCTTAAGCTCAGTCCAGAAAAGCTCAGTAATGCCTCAAGCAAATGAGCAGAACTAGATGATCATAGGTGCTTGTAGGTAAGTTATCTCAACTGACCTGGATAAGGAGCAGTGTGAACAGTATCTCTGACCCTTCCAGCTATACAGTGGATACCCTTAGTATCCAAATAAAGCAGTAAATCTTAAGAAAATAAAACTTAGTGGGAAGTAGCTTTTTTTTCAGGTAGGCTGGCTTAACAGAAAACTCAAAAAAATGACCTGATGGGTACCTCACTTGTGAAGCCACATCCTCTCCTTCAACTTCCCAGTTGCTCTTGGCGACCCCCAACCTATCTTACAATACCCAGAAGATAGAATCAGACAATGCTTTGCCTTGCTTCAGCCTCAAAGGATGGCTCCACGTTCTCAGCCCTGCCCCTAGGGTGCCGGTGGCAGCAGACACAGTGGAGGTAGTCCACCACATTATGAGTGAAGAGTGAGCGCAGTGGATGCAAGTACTGGAAGAAAAGGAGCATGAAGCCAATGGAAATCAGATAAGCAATAATGAGCTGCAAGGCAATCAAAGAATGACAGTAATTCAGTAACACTTTCACTCCAAAGAACTTGAAAACCAAGACCATGATCACATTCTCTACCAACCTCACACTATAGTGTAGGCCCATATGTCCCCAGTTCTGACCTTTGTCAACAAGATCTCTGTCTGCCAACCTCAACTGCAAGGCTGACCAGCAAGAGAAGTTGATGCCAGCATAGAGGACAGTAACTGAAATCAGCACCACCAGAGTGCCAACCCGGCTGAAATTTTTCTCAATGTTATTGGGCATCTGGGCACCACTCCTCCAGAACTTAATCCAAGGCTCAAAGAGGATGATCAGGAAGTTGAGCACTAAGAAGGGCACAGCCTTCAATTTCAAGGTGGCTGAGAAGAGCACCAGAATCAGGAGGCGAGAAGTGATCTCCAATGTCCGCCAGATGGTGATGCAAAGGACTTCTAGTAGCCCAAGGCGAATCTTGTAGTCATCGTACTTGATCTGGATAGCCAACATATTGCAGAGGGTAGCCCCATAGGTGACAGATATCAGAGAAAAGACCATCAGCACAGCTGTAAAAACAAAACAAGGAACAGAAAAAACCAGGCAATCAGTCATTGTTGGTGGTGAAGCCTATATTTATATCTAGAGGTTTAAAGAGATGATCGGTGGGACTTGAGAGCTTCAGTTAAAAGCACTCATGTATGGTCATAGCTATGTAACAAATAGCATGCACCTGAATAGACATTTTTCCAAAGAAGACATATAAATGGTCAATAACTATGTGAAAAGGTGCACAACATCACTAATCATAAGGGAAATGCAAATCAGAATGAGATATCACCTCACAGCTGTTAAAATAGTGACTATAAAAAAAGATAAGTGTTAGCAAGAGTATGGAGAAAAGGGAACTCTTGTACATTGTTGGTAGGAATGTAAATTGGTATAGCCATTATGGAAAACAGTATGGAGGGTCTCCAAAAAATTAAACACAGAAAACACAGAACTACCATATGATCCAACAATCACACTTCTGGGTATAAATCCAAAGGAAATGAAATTAGTATCTCAAAGAGATATCTGCACTGCCATGCTTATTGTAGGATTACTCACAATAGCCAAAATATAGAAACAACCTAAGTGTCCACTGACAGATAACTGGATAAAGAAAATGTGCAGGCACACACACACACACACACACACACACACGTATCAGTCAGTCATAAAATGAAATAAATCCTGCCATGTTATAACATGGATTAAACCAGAGGACATTATGCTAAGCAAAATGAGCGAGACATTGAAAGACAAATACATTGCATGATCTCACTTATACATGGAATCTTAAAAGTTGAACTCCTAGAAACAGAATAAAATAATAGTTACTGGGGCTAGGGGTTGGGGACAATGGGAGGACTTTGGTCAAAGGCTACAAATTTTCACTTAAAAGATGAATAAGTTTGGGAGATCTAATTACAAAATGGTGACTACAGTTGACAAAAATGTATCATACACTTGAAATTTTCTAAACGTGGATCTTCAGAAAGTACACCCAGATAGTAACTATGTGAGGTGATGAAGGTGTTAATTAGTTTGGTTGTGGTCATCATTTCACACATATACAATGTATACATATATTAAAACATCAAACTGTACATCTTAAATATATACAATAAAACAAAATAGCATGAACAGAAAGAAAATTGAAAAAAAAATGAACCAAAATATCTTTTTTGGGTGATAGGGTTATATATCCATTTAAAAAAATATTTTTTCTACATTTCTCTAATTTCTAAATTTCCCATGATAAACATATATTGTAACATTTTAATAATCATATAAGTATACAAAATACACTTTTTAAAAAGAGTGGGTGCTAGAACTAACATTGAGAAGTCACTAACACAAGAAGAATACACAGAAAGGGATCAGGCAGACCTGATGAAGGAGGCATCTGAGTAAACACTGAATGAGGCAGAAATAACTCTACCTGAAAAAATGCAGTCTTCAGAGGCTCACAGAAAATACCCTTGCTAATAGAAATCCCTTCTTTAATGTATATATCTTCTTCAAGAAGCTAATTTTGCGTGTACTTCCAGAATGCTTAACTCCAGTGACATGTGCCAAAATGTGTACTGGAAATTCCACGAGGGCAGAAGGGACCATGTCCATTTTGTTCACTGCTGTATCCCCAGAGCCTAACACATTGCCTGAAACACAGTAGGTGCTCAATAAATGTTTGTAGAATTAATGAAGAGTTCAGAATTTAGAGAAGCAGCATAAAATACCTAGGATTGGAGATCCTTGGTTCAGTTGTGTGGGTGCTTGTGTAAGTTACTAAATATCAATGCACTTCAGTTTTCCAATTCATTGAGATAATCTAGAGTTGCCTGTAGTTGTTATCAGTGACATCAACTCATTAATCCCATGCTTTAATATACTTTAGGAATCTCTGAATTTCTAGCAGAGTGGTTCAAAAATTTCAAAACCCTGTTTTCTAGCCGATGGAATCCACAGCACTATATGTTAAAGTAGGGGCCCGGAAGGCCAGAATGCTCCCTAACCTCTTCTACCTAAGCCTCAACAGCAGACCACACAGGTGGCCCTTTCCCTTTCTTTATGTCAAATAGTACTGCTTACTAAAAAAAATATAGTGCTCTCAGGGAAAGTGGAAGGCTGAGGAATACTCATCTAAAGGAAAGCTGGAGCTTTCTGTTCCCATAAACATATTGGATCTAGGGAAACTTAATCTGTAAGAAAAGTGGAGATTTCCCCCATGAAGACCCAAAAAGAAGCACAGTTGTTTCTGAGTTCTTCTTCAGTTGTAAGTAGAGTGTTGGAATCTCAGAGACTGAAATGGGAGACTCCCAAAGTGGCTACTCTTGTTTCTCAGTTACTAGCAGTCCCATCCTCAAGAGATGATGCTCCTTGTGGAGCTGGGAATTTCAGAGCATACATCTAGTCAAGTGTGGCAATACTTTCCCTTACATTATAACTAATTTATTGATTAATAGTGTAATAGAAAGAAGAAAACATGTTTTCAATAAATGTAAAAATGCTTTTCATCTGTCTCACTACAAATAGATTCATGCCCTATAGATAAAAATGCTGCAATAGTTAGAAATGCAGGCTCTAGAGGCAGATACCCTGGATTCCAATCCAATCTTTGCAGTCTACTCCTTAAAGGACCTTGGAAAATTTACTTAACCTCTCAGTGCCTCTCTTTTCTTCATTTGTAAAATTGGGATAATGATAGTTATCTAATAGGATTGTTGTGAAGATTAAATGAAATATTTACATTTGAAGGGCCTAGAAAAATGCCTAGAATCTAGTTAATTCCATCTTCCAGCCTCCTCCATTTCTTCCCCCACTCCCTCTTCCTCCATCCTTCTATTTCCAAAACCTGGGCACTATCCTGACATTTAGAAAATCAGGTCATTATTTCACAGCAACTTGGATGGACTTAGAGTCTATAATACTGAGTGATCTATAATATGAATATAATATAAATGATCACTGAGTGATCACAGAAACAAAGAACTGAGTATCACATGTTCTCACTCATAAGTGGACCTTGAACAATTATCATAATACTATAAGAAAAGGATGTCAGTAGTGGGAAATTGCCGGCGGGGGGGACAGGGGAGGCTGAGGTGAGTAGATTGAGTGGATTGCCTAAGCCTGTGGGTTCGAGAACCGCCTGGGCAACTTGGCGAGACCTCATCTTTACAATAAATCAAAAAATTAGCTGGAGGTGGTAGCACACGACTGTAGTTCCAGCTACTTGGAAGGCTGAGGCAGAAAGATCGCCAGAGGCCAGCAGGTCGAGGCTGCGGTGGCTGGAAGCGGCCACTGCACTCCAGTCTGGGTGACAGAGTGAGACTCCAACTCAAAAAAATTTAAAAATTTAATAAATAAATAAATAAAAGAAAATCGGGTCATTTTAAAACTGATAGAACATCTAGAAATAAACCTTACAAAAATGTGTAAGACCTATAGCAAAGAAACAATACAATTTTACTGAAGTACATTCAAAAAGATTTAATGAAATGGGTTTATCATCTTCCAATATGAAATTGATCATAAACATATAAACAGTAAACACGTAAATTTTCCCTCCAAATAACTTAAATAATTTAATGTAATCCCAATCAGAATTTCAATGAAATGTTTCTTCGTTTGTTGCTATGGTTTTTGCTTTATCTTATTTTTCAGTGGAGGAATTGACAAACTAATCTTGAAAATTAATCTATTTAGTTTGGAGTAAACTGCTCTACCAGAGGAAAGTTACAAAAGGCCTTTGTAAGAAAGGCACAAAATCTAAAAGCAATAAAAAATCTGAATACATAAAATGTAATCCTTCAGAATGCCAGAAGACACTACAAAGTATATTGTGAATATTAAGTGCAATATTTCACACACATGTGATACATGACATGTGTATACACATTTAAAACATGTACGTACAAACAAAACTTATACAAATGTATGCATGCACTCTCACCCACAGCTGATAAAGGATTATTAGCCAGAATAAGTAAATAACTCCTACAAATTAATACAAAAAAGACAACCCACTAGAAAAAGTAAGATCATAAATAAGCAATTCACAGAATACACTCAATGACCAAACATGAAAATATGCTCAGCTCCACTCATAATCAGAGTAAGCATATTATTTTTAAAAGTCAATAATAATCAAGTAATATTTAGTTTAAGATATGAAGAAACAGGCACATTTGTATATTGTTAGTGGGAGTATATATTCAAACAATCTTTTGGGAAGGTTATTTGGCATTATCAATACAATTCTAAACATACATATCCTTTCACTCAAAATTTCTACTACAAAGTCTCATTCAAGAACACAGACATTTATAAAGACATCCACTGTAGCATAACTTTTTAATTATAAAAAAATTGTGAAAAATTAGAAACAAACTTTAATCCTATCAATAGACAATGGGGGGCACATAACACTAATAAGGGTACCTGATCCCAACCAGGCAAAGTGGGGACCAACAGGAGGCCTAAACTTCACCTGTACGATGACCACTTATGTACCTAATCCTGAATTGTATCCCACATCTTTAAAATAAAAAAAAGGAAATTAGGAAAACAAAAAAGAATAGTCTAATATAAAATAAATCTATATTAAATATTTATTATTTTTATATATGTATAAGAGGGGGACCCCAAAAAAACCCAGAATTAGTTTTTGGAGGGCAGACCCTTGTAATACAGGCTTCTCATGCCTAAGTGTTCTACGAACTCATTGGCATCAGTGTATCAGCTAGCACTGTTCTAAGAGGCTGCATTCGGTTTCAGTAAATTAAAAAATTTTTTTTTGCGATCTTCAATACATTTGCCCATTTCATCATGGGTGATTTATGATGAGCATACCTGCCCACACCTCACTGAGTGTTCAGCAATTTGGGACCAAAACCAGCATGATCACTGTGCCCCACCCTCCCTATTCACCCAATCACGCCCCAAGATTCCTTTTTGTTTCCCCGGATGAAAAAAGTCCTCAAAGGGAAACATTTTGTCAATGTAGAAGAGGAAAAAAATAGCAAAAGCACTAAAAGGCATCAAAATTGATGAGTTCAAATACTTTTGAGCAGTGGAAAAAAATGTCTCAGTAGGTGTACTGTATCAAACGGAGAGTACTTTGAAGGTGACTGAAGTTTAAAAATGGAAGAATACACAATTTTTATAAATAAATTCCCATTTTGGGGTTTCCCCTTATATATAAATAACCATTGGAAAAAGATGGCATACTATACTTTTGAAAAAGGCATGTTACTAAACAGAATGCTTCATATAAGTTAATTTTTTAGCAAAAACATATACAATATATGTTGTATGGTTTTTTTTGTTTTTTGTTGTTTTTTTTTTTTGAGTTGGGATCTCACTCTGTTGCCTGGGCTGGAGTGCAGTGGCACGTTCACAACAATCACAGTTCATGGCAGTCTCGACCTGCTGGGCTCAGGTGATCCTTCCACCTCAGCATCCCTTGTAGCTGGGAGTATAAGTGCCTACCACCACACCTGGCTAATTTTTTCCAGTTTTTGTAGAGACAAGGTCTTGCTATGTGGTCCAGGTTGGTCACAAATTCCTGGACTCAGGCAATCCTCCCCCATCGGCCTCCCAAAGTATTGGGATTACAGGAATGAGCCAACACGCCTGACCCATATGTTTATATTTACATAGTAAAAAGAAATCTAAAAGGATATATACTGGGTGATTAACAGATTATCTTTGGGGAGTGAGATTATATTTCCTATTTTATAATCTATTCTGTATGGTTTTTAATTTTTACCATAACCATGTCTTATTTTTATAACTAAAAAAAATAAGGAACCAAAATAGTATGCATCATCATGAAAAAAATTTCAAACCATACAGAAAGATTTAAAGTAAAAAGTAAAAGTCTGCTGACTTCTCATTCCTACCCATCAGAGGTAGTTTCTTACATAGCTTTCCAGAAATTTTCTGTGCATATACAATTACCAGCAGGTCAATCAGGTTGTGCATATATTACTTTTATAATGTACACATATTTTAATTAGATAATTTGATGATCCTCAAAATTCTCAGAAGGAAAACAATCATCATTTCCAAAGAGTTTTTTCCTCCAAGTATTGCTAATTCTACATATATGAAAAGCTTCAAGACAAAATAACTTCATGAACAATTCTTAGTGGAGAAAAGAGGGCAAATTTCCTCTTTGCATTTACTTGAGACAGGGGACTTTACCAAATAGAGTTAGCCCTAATAATAAGAAAATGGCCCAAAGTTATACCCATACCTATAACAGCTCCTGCTCAAGCGGATGAAGCTAATCTGTCTGTTAAAACTCATTAATAGCACTTGACCTCAACTTTGAAAACACTGACTCACATGTCATACTCTGCTAAAAATCTTACTCATTTCAAGTTCCCTCTTTTACAAGTGGGAAATTAAGGCAATCACTCTTTTGTGATTTTTCTCCAAAGATCATGGTGAAGGTCAGAACTCGGACCAGGCCTGACTTTCATTAGTATTGTCCCACACTCTTTTTATCTCTCTCCACTGGTATTGGGAGGGATGTTTAAATCTGTGGTTCTCAAATGTGGCTGATCAGAATCAACTGGGGTACTCTTTAGAAATACAGGTTCCTGGTCTCCCCACACTCTGGGATTGATTCAGATCTGAGGAGGGACTGTAATTTTAAAAAAAAACTTACTAAGTGATTGATGATCAATAATATTTGGGAAATTTAATAAAGAGGACCATCCCCAAACAAACAAAACAACTAAACAACTAACAAAATAATGCAAACACTCTGGGCAAGGGAAAATATTCTACTGACTGCTGGTATTACTAGCTTATTCTGGGCCCAGAGAGGGTTTAATTGTGACATTTTTAGTTTAAACATTAGCTTACCCAACTTTAAGAACTCTGGCAGGCCTGAGATGTCTGACTCCCCAAGTTCTTTGACTGTCTACCAGTGCTGTCCAACAGAACCTTCTGTGATGATGAAAATGTTCTCTGTCTATGCCATCCAATATTGTAGTCACTAGCCACAAGTGGCTACTGAGCACTTGAAATGTGGCTAATATTAATGAGGAAGTTAAAAAAATTTTAAATTATTATTTTCTTTTGAAATAGAGATAAGGTCTTGCTATGTTGCCCAGGCTAGGTCTCGAACTCCTGACCTCAAGTGATCCTCCTGCCTTGGCCTCCCAAAGTGCTGGGATTACAAGCATGAGCCACCATACCCAGACTAATTTTATTTAATTTCAATGTAAATAGCCACGTGAAGCTAGTGACCAGTCTATTGGACAGCTTGGATCTAGACTTCTAAGACCCTTAATGTAAGTGAAGCCCTCCCTTCTCCTGACCCCACTCACCTCTAGCCAGGGGGACCTCTGCAGAGATCAGGGTCACATAGAGCTGATAGGTCAGCTGGGGCACTGAGCCCAGGAAGGCTTGGATCTGTGACATTCGTTTGTAGGCATTACGGTGCATAGCCAAGGTCCGGATGGAGTGGCCCACCTCCCATTCTATCAGCACCTCCTGGCCATCTATTAGCATCTTCTTTCGGGTGAGGCTGACATAGGGCTCCTCCTGCCCCTCTTTCTTCCACAGTGTGAGGTACTTAATCATGGCCTCCAAACATCTGCAGAAGTAAAGCATCATGGGAACTTAACTAAAACTGTCCTGGGAAGGGATGTTATAATGAGGGGAAAAAATAATTTGGGGGGGGGTTGTACTTTTTGCCATTTTCTCTCTTCTGCTCTGCTCATGTGTCATGAGTTGAAGGGTTGGTCATTCCTTCTACAAGTTACCTGAGTCTAAATCCGTTTTTGTTTGGTCATCCACTGACCTAACAATGCCATTTCAAAGTACTTATTTGAGGACTTAAGTTGTTTTGTCTTTTTAAGAATAGACCCATGGTAGAAAAGTGCCTTGAACAAAAGGTGTTAATACTATGTTGATAGAGAATGATGAAGGTTCCCAAAGGCCCTGTGTGTATAACACCTCAAGTTCCTGAGGTAAAGCATTCCTTACTCAAAGCATTCCACTCCATAATTGAGGTTATTAGGTTCTGCTTTTCCAAGAAAGCACCCACAACTATAAATGTTTCAACCAAAAAGTCTTGGGAGAGAACAGGACAAAATCTCTCATATACACAGAAAGCCATTTAAGCAATAATGGTACTTAAAAGACTTGACAATTCAGAACTGAATAAACAACATACCTAGGGATCCTAAAAAGATCTCTGTAAAATTTGTTTTTTGTGCCTCTTGACCTGCTTGGGGACAACAGCCTTTTAAACTGGATTCTTTCTTTAGAAAGAAGAAAGCATCCTTATGAGAGCCTATCATCTTGAAATAGAGATAAGAGCACATTTCCTGCTATACTCCTCCCATCTCCCCCATATAAATCAGAAGTCTTTAGTAGTTCTAAGGTGGTGAATAGAAGAAAAACAACTAGAACATCTTGTTTTTGAACACCCGAGTTACCACTTCTCCCATTCACCTTGAAATGAATGGAAATTGTGCTTTTTATGACAAGTAAGAACATTGGTAATGGAAATTAAGACAGCTTCCTCAAAAGAATGAGGGCAAGAGTTGTATTTATCTTGTTCACAACCCTTATCACATAATGGGATTTGATAAATATATTCTGAGTAAAAAAGAATGAGAAGGACAAAACGAATACAGGGTAAGAAATGATAGGAGAAGAGGATAATCATAATAGCAATGCAATTTAACAGAAAAAAAGACCAAAGACAAGCTCAGAGATTTTATATGCTCTCTAGGCTTTGGCTCCAGATAGGAAGGGTTGGAATGTGTGCTGGCTGCCATTCTCCACAGATCACCCTAAGATTGGTGCATGTGTTCCACTCTGAACAGTATAGTTTGAAACTTCCACTTTCTAGGGAAAAACTCTGAGACCTGGGAGAGAAAAAGATGGAAAGAAAGAACACAGCAGAAAAGGCAACACTCTTTTCCTGTTCCTGTTCTGCATAACTGCATTTTCAACAAAATATTTCAGATTTTAACTCACACCCATCAATGCTATTGCTGAATAAAACAAAGGGAAGGTGGTGGTACGAAATGCTCTGTTTATGCTTCTGCTCTTAAGGCTATTTACTGGTTTAAATAAGGATGTTTGCCTTGCTTATAAGCTTCAGTAAATTAGAACACATTTTCATTTCCAGAAGTAAGCTTGCATTTCAAGGAAGGAAGCCAGGCCCTACAAGCACCTTTATGTGCCTGATAGCACTAATCAAGTTCCTACTTACCTAAAAAGTAATTCTTTCCTCTCAATAAATCCTGCTTTCTAAAAAAGAAAAGAAAAGAAGCAAATCAAGAATATAATTTATGAGTTTTTAATTATTATTTTCCCTGCTGTGGGCTTAGCTGCCTGAGGTTATAAGTACTTCCCAGTCACTCCTAGTTGGAAGCTAAACAATAAAAATGAAAAACAGTACTCAATACTCCATACAGAAGGTCCAAATCAAAGATGGCTTGGGGCCATTGCCTTGCTAAGGTATGGTATGGCCATGTGCTCTTTGAGCTATGGCCAGGCCATGCTTTCTTAAGCTTTGGCCCCCTCCCCTACTGTGGGGAGGTGAATCTCCTCTTTCTTTCTCTCTCTAATTTACCTTTAAATAAACTATATTTTCTAATTTAAAATAAAAAGATGGCTTGGGAAACCACAAAGCAAAGGAAATCAAAATGGGAGGGGGAATGGGCACTTGCTAAAATTTGCATCTTGAGAGTTCTTGATCTATTGACAGCATTTGAAAAAGGACAGAATGGTTTCCTTGCTCCTCTAGTGGCATCTTTAAATTTCTTGGTTCCAAATTCAAGATGAGGTCTTCCTTTTACAGTTTACCTTCAAAGATTTAGAACTGGAAAGGACCTTTGTCACCAAGTCCAAAGATAGCATATAGGCCAGCTGAGTTACATTTGACCAACAGATGTGGTTTGGCCTATACTGTAGTATTGTGGTTTTTTAAGTCAGTTGTCAAAATTTAAAATCATGACATTTCATATAAAATCCTGTCTTGGGAGCTTCTCCTGAAAAGTTGGGGAATCCAACATGGAATAAGCTGGAGCTGTAGAGCAGTTGCCTCCTTTAGGCAGGTAACGCAGATTCCAGACTGCCATGGTACACACTACTCCTCATCATTTCTCTGACATTAAGACTTTGTTTTTGTTTTGTTTTGTTTTAATGCTTTTGGGTGATACAAATAGTTTTGGTCTGGGCTTTAAGAGTACCCACCACCTCACCTGAGCACATTGCACCCAATAGGTGATTTTCTTTGTCTCTTCACCCCTTCCTCCTTTCCCCCTTCTGAGTCTTCAGTGTCCATTATACTATTCTCTATGTCTTTACATATCCTTAGTTTAACTCCCACTTACAAGTAAGAACATGCAGTATTTGGTTTTCTGTTCCTGAGTTAGTTCATTTACAATGATGTTCTCTGACATTGAGATTTTGTTTTCCTTTAGCAGCAATATGAGGCTACTGTTTTTCTTACACTGAGCCAGCTTCACTCATTTATAATACTTGCCTGACCCCTGTAAGCATTTGAGTTTGAGACCTATGATCTAGCCCAAGCCATTTACTTTACAGATGAGAGAACTGAGGCCCAAGACATTTTCAGAGATTTTATCAAGGCCACACAACTAGTCAATGACAGACAGAGGAGTCCCCAGACCACTGTTTTCTGCTCATATCCCATATTTTCTCTGTCAATTCCTCTAATTGATACCTTCCCATTAAAAATACATTGATTAAAAATGTCCAGCTTTTTTGAGGTATAATTGACAAATAAAAGTTATATATATATATATGTTTATAGATAAAAACAATTTACAGATGGGGTTCCATCCTTAATTGGCTTTACAGCCTGTTTTTAGTTGTCTAACGATGAGATATCTCCCCATTGCAACACCTCTGACCCACATTCCTCAGCTGACTTCAGTTGTCTGCCTCTCGCAATCGAAACAAACTTGGTCCATTCCTTCCATCTGACCTCATAAGTTTTGCAACATCCTTCTACCTTGAAAACTCCATAGCATCAAGATGAGACAGCTGACACACATACCTGTCTCCCTAGGATTAAGCAAGTTCTTTTCCCTTCAAGGTAATCTGAATGGAAACACAATACTATTACATTGTTCTACTGCAGTCACATAGAGAGACGAACTATCTTCCTTACTTTTGCCCCCTCCCAACTGTGTATTTTTATTGCAGAAACACACAAAAAAATTAAAAAGGCTGGGCATGGTTGTTCACACCTGTAAATCCAGCACTCTGGGAGGTAGAGGTGAGAGGATTGCCCAAGCCCAGAGGTTCAAGACCAGCCTGGGCAATTTAGTGAGACCTCATTTCTACAATAAATAAAAAAATTGGCCAGGCATTGTGGTGCATGCCTGTAGTTGCTAGTTACTTGGAAGGCTGAGGTGGAAGAATGATGGCCTGAGCCCAGCAGATAGAAGTTGCAGGTAGTCATGAGCATGCCACTGCACTCCAGTCTGGGCAACAGACTGAGACTACGACTCAAAAAAATAAGCAGAAGACTGATGAACTACATTAGGTTGGGGTACCAGATTACTACAAATGGTTTAAAATGCTTCCAGATGTCAAACTACTCTGGAAAATTTGAAAACAGCAGTAGCACTGGCCCAAGTAACTCAGAGTAAAGAAACTGAATATGACATGCAATGATAGGCTGTGAGGACTTTTATCCAATTTACAGAGCATCCAAAAGGCAGAGTCAAAACTATACACAGCAGGTATGGCCTGTGTGCATAGGCTGATCACATCTGTTGGTCTCACACCAGTTTTCACAGCCCAAATCTATCAGCAAGCACTGTCTAGTGAAGTCTTATCCATCATTCATAGTTTTGGAACACAGGTACATGCCACATGTTCATCATGGTGACATTTAGAATTTCAGATAAGTTTTTTGGATAGTAGACAGGGAAGCCAAGAGTGAGAGGGAATGGAAGAATTGATTAAAGGCATAGTATCAGTCTTGTAAATATCAGTTTCATATCTCTGCATGTGGTGGAGGTGGGGGTGGAGAAGAGATTAAAAAGTTGCTCACCTGATAACAGGTCCCAAGAGGATTAGATGCATAAATAATGATAGTGGTTTATCTTTAGCCAGATCTCTGTGGACAAAAATGAGGGTCAGCTGGACCATAATGGATGAAAACATAAAGAAGGAAAAGGTGTATGTCATCCAGTAGGTTTCACTATTCTTTCGATAGATTCTAACCATGTACAAGGCAGATGCAGCCTCTCCGCAGTACAAAAAGGTGGAGAAGAGGATGCCAAATGGAAAGGTAAAGCGGGGGTTGGCCCCGCGGATGACATCTTCCTCCAAAGATGAAACCGGATTCACATTTGGCTCCTCGGGAATTTCATAAACTCTGTCCATTGCCGAGGTTCTTTCTGAGTGCTGTGGTCTGGTGTTCAGAGCACCATCCCACCCATTCCCAAGAGAATCCTGTAGCCACTGCAGTCCAAAAATCGGTGGGGAGAGTTCTGTCAAGTCCGGTTCCCGAACAGAGATCCACTAGTTAGAGCAAGAGATCCCTTTCTTCTCGACTCAAATTCAACTTTGAGTCTGGGACGGAGAGCTCAGGAGTACCACTTTGAACTTGACTCTTGATTGGCCCAGAATTTCAATCGTCAACATGTGCTGTGAGACTTGAACAAGACAAAAAACAAGCATCCCAGTGCACGGTTTGGAGCCCAATTCCAGGCGCATGAAGAGCCATGAGAACAGCTGGTCGGCTTCCGTGGCGGCTCCTTTCGCAGCTCCCCACCCCAGGCAGAGGGATAGATCCTCTACCGGGCACCGACACTCAGCAGCTCTTCACAGTTCCTGTCCGGGGTGCCCTCTCAAGTCAGCGGAGAACTGAGCCAGGGCAGAAGAGGGGGAGCAGCCTGAGCGTCCCATCAGTTCGGTGCCCAGGTATCCTAGCTACTGCTGGGTGGTGGCGATGCGTTCGCCGGCTCACCTGAGCTCTCCCAGGTCCTCCGCCTAGTCCAGGGTTCTCAGGATGGCTCTCCGGATTTCCCAAGCCCCGCCCCCAAGACAGCCTGGCCTGGGGCCAGAGTACAGCCACCACCCAGTCCCGCAGAACAGTCCCCAGGGAGAGAAGCACAGCGCACGCGCTCCACAGGATCAAGTAAAGGCTGGAGGGGTTTCTTCTCGGAGAAACTTTGCTAGTGACAGGCACAACGTGGGGGGCGTCAACCTGGCTGGGCATATGTCACCAAACTCTTGGACGCCGGCTGCTGCCAGGATCCTGTCTGGCCCGCGATTCCAGCCGCGAGAGGTCAGCAGCTTCAGGAGCTAAGGCACTAGGATGGCGAGGGCGGGCGACGTGGGTGGGACAGCTGGGGCCAAACAAAAACAGCCAGAGTTCCTGGGATGCCAGCCAAGGAGGGATGCTCCGTGTGAAGAGGCGCGACAAAAAGGAACTTGGGCCACTCTTAAAAAATACTTCTCCCCATGAATCCCGGACCCAGGAGGGAGCCACGGCTTTCCTCTTCCCTAAAAGCAGCAGGCACCCACTTCTACTCTGCCCTCCCTAAGTGACTCGCTTGCACACTCACTCAACCCACGTAGTTAGGCAGGTGTGTCCCCTGGGCCTCAGGGTTGAACCTCCCTAGGTCCTACTGCCCTCCAGATAATATTACCAGAAGGAGAGCCTGGGAGGCAATTGGGCCAGAGTTCCCAGCAGAGGAAAGAAAGAACTAGATAGAGGTGAGGACTCGAGGTCAGCCCACAGATACTGAAAGTTCATATTATATGGCTTGATTTCTCCACTTGCAAAATGAGGCCAGTATAGGAGCTTTAGAATGAACTTTCAGGTCTTTGGTTGAAAGGTTCGGAAGAGGTGCCAGCCTCTAAATAGACTGGCAAAGAGCTAAGAGAACTGTTAGCAAAAACTGAGAGGGGTGTTTTAAAGAACTCGGAAAATTGCCTGGATTCTTAAGTACAATTCTGCCAACCCTCACTGAGCTTCTGTTTGTAAGACTTTATTTGCATAATTCCAAACCCCAGAGAAAAAGAGAAAACATCTGCCTCCTGGTAATAATATAAATGTAGCAGAGTGCTGCAGGAAGTCAGCAAAAGGAATCTATGTGAGAAATGGCAAAGTAGTAGCCACCAAAATAATGGCCTCAAGACAGACTTAGTCTTGTCATTGTGTGTGTGTTTTAAGGTTCCTGTGATTGTGGCCTCCTTTCCCCAGGACTAATGCAGGAACAGATTCAACATCTAAAGGTTGTTGCCTTCCGAAGCAGTCTCCATCTTGACCTGCACCTGTGCTAGCAGCTGGGCTAGGAGGCTGCTCCTTCTTCCTTTCGTTTCAGAGGAAGGTCAACACTATTGAGAACTTCAGTCAAAGTATTCTTTGATTGGTTAAGACATTCCAACTGGGCCAAGGTTGTCCACCAGCAGTATATGGTATAGAATGTCTTGGGGCTGTTTTAGGATCCTGTTCACAAGGTAGATCTCAGGCAGGGTGACCAACTCACCCCACTTCACTGGGATGGGATGAGTTTGTCACCCTAACGTCGGAGAGTGAAACTAGGAAGAATGTAGAAGGCCAACATTTTTCTTTTAGCCTTTCCTCCTTCTTCCCAATGACCTCACTTCTCCCCAAATACACAAATCTACAGTGCCTTCCTACTTTGTTCCAAAACAACTCCTTTTGCTTGTCAATTCAAGGCTCTCCATAATCACCACTCCCTTTTCAAACTTTGCCACCCACGCTACCCTACCATACACTCTTTGCTCCAGTTCTCATTTCTCATATTTGCCTTGCTCACTCCCACCTCTGTGTCTTGTTGATGCCATTGACAGCCCCTTCACCCTTTACTCCATTAATCCAAACCCTGACCTCCCTTCAAGGGTCAGCTCAAGGACTACCTCCTCTAGGAAGCCTTCTCTCACCTTTCTGTCCTCACTTTTCTGTCTTTGTGTTACTGGCACATGCAATCTTGCACTAGTTTTTCAACTCTTTGTGTGCTTGCCCTGCCTTCTCAGCAAGTATAAAGTTGGGGGGGATGCTCAATCAATGTTTACTGTGGCGCTTATTGATGACGATGGTGATAGACAAATAGTGATGATGGTGAAGCTTCCTCCCCCATACGTCCTCCATGAAACCATGCAAGACTGAGACACACTCACCTTAGAGGTAGCTGTAGCCACTGTAGCTGGGGCATGAAATTCTCTGACTGAATGAGCACTGTCTTATTCAGTTCTTCAGATCACAGGGGATGCCAGCCTACATGATCTGTCCCTTCTTGGAGTTCCAAAACCTTTTTTTGTTGGTGCCACAGTTTAGCACCAAATTACAAATTATTTCAAGTGCATTAATTTTTATCCCCCAACTAAGTTATTGTAGGCTCCCTACAATTATACTTTTATTGAGTTCCCCTGTGGCTGGTTTAGACCTGTAAAGTTCCTGCCATCTGATCCCCCTCACCCACTCATCCTTCTCTATTTTCAGCCCTAGGACTCTCTGGCGCTTTAGGTCACTAAATCCTCTGTTCTCTTATTTCCCTGTTCCTTTGCCCTGCTGGAAGAAGCTAACTGAGAATCTGCCCTGTTCTGTCCAAATACTCTTGCTCTTTCAAGCTATCTCTAGATTCCAGCTCTTTACTTTTCTTAGGACTAGAGATGCTGAAAATGTTGGCACTCATGAGCCTGCTGAGACTCTGGAAACCCCTTCTCCATTAAAAGCACTGATCTCCCAAGGACTGGTCATCTGAGGTGTCCCCAAGGTTGTCCCCTGAATACTATGTAGTGTTCAAGAGCCAAATTTCCCCCTCTGAGCAGCACCAGAATTCTGCAAGAAAGGTGCAGGTCGAGGCTGCAGTGGCTGGGAGCGGCCACTGCACTCCAGTCTGGGTGACAGAGTGAGACTCCAACTTAAAAAGAAAAGAAAAGAAAAGAAAATGTACCTCTCAGTTCTCCCACTCTGGGGAGTGTAACTGACCTTTGCTCTGGCTGCTATGTTCTCAATTCACCCCAATATTTGCTGCTTTGCTCTGAGGCCACTCTGCTTCTAGTCAATAACTGAGCACAGTAAGGATACTAAGTCAGGCCCATTTCTGGGAGACACACAAATTTTCCAATACGCAACTTTGGCTACAAGACTCCCACTGGCCTGGCCAAATTTTAATTGAACTGTACTTCAAAGTCTCTTCCGTCCCAACCTTCTTGTCTTCGCTTATCCATAAAGGTCAGATTTACATTGCAGTCTAACAGTTCTCCCATCCTCTTCCAGTTCCCACCCTGTTTTCTGCCATGGGCATTTCCCCAAATTGATCCCTTGCAGGTTTGATCCCATCTTGGTACCTGCTCTTTGGAGGACCTGAGCTAACACTGACAGCAGTAGCAGAGGTATTGGTAGCAACAGTGGCAGTTGTGATGTTGGCTATGTAGTCCTGAGTCTAGTTCTCCAGCCCAACCAGTGATTCTGTGAGCTATTCAATATGCCTTCAATACATATATTTTCTGCCTAAATTAGCCAGTCAGTTTCTGTTGCTCACAGCTAAAACCCTTTGGATTATACAGGGAAGGGACAAAAATATTCCATTACAATACAGCATAATAAGGGTTATGACAGAAGCATAGAATGTGTGGGAGCACATCGGGGTCACCTAACCCGGTCTTTATGTCTGCCCAAGTGAAATAACCATATGAGACTTAGAATTGCTAGCCAGCTCTTGTCACTAATTTTATAGGCTGCCCCAAATTGAAAGACTCATGACCATCTCCCAACTTATCATTTCTCAGGCAGTAGTTCTCATAGTTAAGTTCACAAAAGAATCACTTGAGGGAAGAGGAGGACTACTTGCACACTCTTGGGTCCCAACCTTCAAGCAATACAAGTGGTCAAAGAAGGAAACTTTGAGAAAAACTGTCCTAGAGATAGTTCTACAGTCTGTTCCTAGAACTGTTTCATTCATCATCACAGCATGCATTTCATAAATATTTGTAGCAGTTGACCCCTCTATAGCCAGACAAGAGTTAAGATCAACTTAAGAGTTGCACACAAGGGTCTGTCCCTGACACCAAAGTCCCTGATTTCCTCGTGCTGTAGACAAATAATATTATCTCCTTGGTGTAATTCAGTAAGAATAAAACTATGTGCATACACTTTCATACATTTGGTACTTGAGGTGTTCAATCTTATGGCCAAGAGAAAGAGATATTCTAGCAGTGCCAAGAGGAGAAAAGAACTTTCCCTAGTAGACTGCATGAGGACTCAGTGGATGAGCTAAGTAAGAGTAGAAAGGAACAGGAAAGATATTAATCACCTCCCTAGCACTCCTGCCTCTCCTACTTGGCTTTACTACTAAAGAAAGGGTCCGCAAACTGTAAAGGATTTCAGTTTTAACTTAAAAAGGAAAAAGTGGTTATGATTAATCTGAGCAGTTATTAATAGTGGTTGGAGCAGCAGAGAAAATCAGGTTGGCAAAGTAAGACTCTGGAAAGAGAAATCTGGTAAAGACAGGATAGTGACATCACAGCAGGCCAGAAAGCACACAGTCCTGTTTGTTGAAATCAGGGCATGCCCAATCTCTCTCCCACACAGCAGTATGGTATAGTAAAAACAGCTACATTATGGACTAACTCTCTTTGTGATCTTGGCTTTCTTTGGAATCTCTAAGATCCTTTCTAGCTATAACATCCTGTGACCCATATTTAAGCATGACATATTGATTCCACACAGAGTATTGTGGTTATATAGTCACTTGAACAGGCCAATCACCAAAGTGCCCTAACCAATTTACCCTAAAGATATACTCTCGGCCAGGCGTGGTGGCCCATACCTATAATCCTAACACTTTCAGAGGCCAAGGCAGGAGGATCGCTTGGGGCCATGAGTTCAAGACCAGCCTGGGCAAATGTATAAGTGAGACCCCCATCTCTAAATATATATAGAAAAAGTATATATGTATATTCTTGTATGTGAAATATGTATGAGCATGCTGGTAATAGCCAAAGATAGGATGCAACCTAAACATCCATCAATAAAGAACTACTGAAATACATTCTGGTACATCTGCAATAATTATGGAATACTATGCAGTCATGCAGTCATAAAGAAGCTTTGTATGTACTGATATGAAACAGTCTCCAATATATATTAAGAAAAAAAGCAAGGTACCAGATAGCATTTATGGTACATTACAATTTGTATGAAAATTGTGTACATATACGTATATGTACAGAATATCTGTGAAAGAATAACAAAAAACTAGTAACAGTGACTGAGGTAGGGAAGAAAACTGAGCAAGTGGGGAGATGGCAATTTTTATCAATCTTTTCAAAACATTAAAAAATAATCTTAACCAACTATGTCACAGACCTATCTTTTTCATCTAACAGAACCTGAAGGAATAATGCTAGGAGTGACTTTGTTTCTGAAAGCAGAATGAAGAGTCTGAGGTAACATCCTGGCTTAGTCTGGCCCAGAAGAGTGCAGGGAGCTATCGGGAGTCCAGTTGTATTGTTTCCTCTCTGCCCTCAAGACTTGAAGGTGCATCTTGAGAGTTGCTTCAGGCAGCTGACTATGTAAAAGAAACTGGCAAGGCTAGAAGCTTCTTTTCCAGCAAGGCCTGGAAGAAGAGTAAAGCAGCAACCAGAGGTTCATAAACTACCAAGGTAAGCACATGAGGGAATTTTCTTATTCCTTCAGAAAGCTGTTGCTACACCCCCAGGGTACATCTGGGATCAAGGGACACTGGGCCACATACTAAGAAACTGAATTTTGTTTTGACTATCAGTTCCCTAGAAGAGAGGAAAAAAGGAAGTCCTTTCTTTTCTTCTTTTTTTATTTTTTCCTGAGTCGAAGTCTCACTCTGCCACCCAGGCTGGAGTGCGGTGGCAAACTCATGGCCACTGCAGCCTCAACCTGCCGGGCTCAGGGGATCCTTCTACCTCAGCTTTCCTAGAAGCTAGAACCACAGGTATGCACCACCACACCTGGCTAATTTTTTTTATTTATTGTAGAGAGGAGGGCTTGCCACGTTGCCAAGGGTAGACTAGAACCCCTGGTCTCAGGCAATCCTCTGGCTTCTGCCTCCCAAAGTGCTGGGATTACAGGCATGAGCTACCCCACCCAGCCCTTTCTTTTATTCTGAAATAAATATCATGAACAGCATTCACTGAAAGCTGGTAGCAATATAAAAAGTGCAAAGTTTAAAGACATATGATGGGGACTCAAAAAAACTTGGAATTTACTTATAAAAAATATGAATTTATTCTTATATGTTTAAATGTCAGTCACCTTCAAAGTACTCTCTGTTTGATGTGGTACACCTATCGAGATGCTTTTTCCACTGCTTAAAACAGTTTTTGAACTCACCAATTTTGATGTCTTTTAGTGCTTTTGCCATTTTTTGTTTCACCTCTTCCACATGGGCAAAGCATTTCCCTTTGAGGACTTTTTTCATCTGGGGAAACAAAAAAGTCACTAGAGGTGAGATTGGGTGAATAGAGATGGTGGAGTATGGAGGCCATGCCGTTTTTGGTCAAAAACTGAACACGCAGAACAATGTGGGCAGGTGCATTGTCGTGGTGTTTGCCATAATTCAAGACGTTTCTTTAGCAATGCAGCCTCTCACAACAATATTATCTGGTACACTGATGCTGATGGGTTCCTAGAACAGTTACCCTGTGGGGCCTACCCTCCAGAAGAAAATTCCAGTTTTGGGGGGTTCTGCTTATATAATTCATAGCCAAGAAATAAGCATAGGTTAATACATTCAGTGAAAAAAACAATTCATCCTCTGATTAAACTTAAATTTAATGAAGAATAATCTATGTTAAATTAAGTGAAGTTTTATGCTTTGAAATACAACTCATTAAGCAGAAAGTCTAGGACTCAGTTTTAACTTGCCAAATGGATACATTTTTAACACCTTTTTTTGGTGAAATGTACCTGACTGGTTTGAAGGATTATACAAATTGGATGCTATATCAAAGGCAGGGGAATTTTAAAAACAAATTGGAATAAACTAAATAACTCTTTAAATAATATAAATACCAACATTTATTGAGTGCTTACTATGTGCCAGGTACTGTTGTAAGTCCTTCATGATCTCATGTAACACAATGGCCTTATGAGATAGGAGCTATGATCATCTCCAGTTTACAGATAGGAAGTAGAAGCCCCGAAAAGTTATGAGACTCATCTAAGCTAAAATAGCTTAGATAATAGAACTGGGATTTGAACCCAGGAAGTTAGGCTCTGGTGCTTGAATCCTAGTCATTTAAAACAGCAAATAAATTGTGTTGAAAATTCAAATATGGCCTGCTGGGAAATTTTAGGAATTGACTTGCCAATTCCAAGAATACCAGCCAGAAAGAAAATCTGAATTTGTGAAGTTCATATCTGAACTACTTTAACAGCCACCTGTTTCCTTACTCTAGTTTCTAAATCCTATACCTTCCCTACCTTATTAAGCTTCCTAAGATACCTCCATCATCGTGTCACTCTTTTGACTAAAAGTTTCCCTTCTGCCTAATAGGTCTCAAACTTGAACGAGCATCATCAACACCTGGGGAGTTTGCTTAACATACTCATTTCCTAAACTCCAACCCAGAAAATTTGATTTAGTAGCTTGAGGTGGGGCCTGGAAATCTGTGTTTTAAGCAAGTTTTACAAGACATTGGCCTATGTGGACAGCCTAAACTCTTTGTTCTAGCATTCAAGACTGACCATGACCTGGCCCAAAGGCACCTAACTTTCCATATGAAGGCTCTATTTTGGAATAATTGTCCTCCTCAAACTTCTCATATAGAAGGCATTTCTAAAGCCGGGCTCGGTGGCTCAGCCTGTAATCCCGCGCCTTTGGGAGGCTGAGGTGAGTGGATTGCCTGAGCCCGCGGGTTCGAGACCCGCCTGGGCAGCAAGACCTCATCTCTACCATAAATAAAAAAAAAATCAGCCGGGCGTGGTAGCCAGGCCTGTAATTCCGGCTATTTGGAAGGCTGAGGCGGAAGGATCACCGGAGCCCAGCAGGTTGAGGCTGCGGTGGCCGGGAGCGGCCACTGCACTCCAGTCTGGGCGACACAGTGAGACTCCAACTCAAAAAAAAAAAAAAAAAAAAGAAGGCATTTCTAGTCAGGCATGGTTACTCAAGCCTGTAGTCCCAGCACTTTGGGAGGCTAAGGTGAGAAGATTGCCTGAGCCTGCAGGTTCCAGACTAGCCTGGGCAACATGGTGAGACCTCGTCTTCACAAAAAATCAAAAAATTAGCTGGGCATGGTAGCACGCGCTTGTGGTTCCGGCCACTTGGAAGGTTGAGGCGGAAGGATCACTGGAGTCCGGCAGGTCAACACTGTAGCCATTAGCATGTCACTGCACTCCAGCCTGGGTAACAGAGTGAGACTCCAACTCAAAAAAAAAAAAAAAAAAAAAAGGAGGCATTTCTAGTTCCAAACCTTTGCCTACTCCTCCAACCATCTGGAATACCCTCTTGCCTTCTTTTCTCCTATCCAAGCACGATACATCCCTCTAGGTCAAGTCCAAATTTCACCTGCTTCACAAGACTCTCTTTAAATTCTCCAGTCTAGAGGCTATCACTTGTTTTCTGAACAATTAAGTCTCTACTGTCTGAACTTACTTTTTCTGTATTTAACTGGTTTCGAGAGTATATACCTTGCTTCCCTAATTATACTGATGGCTTTTTCAGGGCAACCAGCAGCTACACTGTCCAATAGGATAGCCACTACCCACATGTGGCTATTTGAATGTAAACTAATTAAGATTTAATAAAATTAAAATTTCAGTTCCCAAGTCACACTAGCCACATTTCAAGTGCTCAAGAGCCATATTGTATTGGACAGTGTGGATATAGAACACTTCCACATCACAGAAAGTTAATGGACAGGGCAGGAAGCATCTCATGTGGCTGTCACAGCTGCAGGTACTTTCTTACATACTCTCCCTATAAACATTGCTTCCTCTGAACTTAAAGTAAATGTGTATCCTGAGCACAAAACATGATGGAATTTCTTGTTAAGCTCTGATTCCCTCGTCAGTAAAATTAAGGAGCTTGGAAAATAAGTCTCAAATGTAAATATCACTCAGCATTTCCAATCAAGCTGCAAAACCCTTACCTGTTCCAAATTTTCATCTCCTGAACCTCTCTGCTGCATTTGGCATTATGTAGACCATCCTTCCTCTCCTCCTCAAAAAGCTATCCTCTTTGGATCCATAACAATGTAACAAGAATGATCATCATTAATTTATTAATTACCTATCTTGTGCCAGGCAATGTACTAAGTAAGCGCTTTACAATACCTCAACAACCATATTAGGTAAATACTATTATCTCCATTTATAGATGAGGTATCTGAAGTTCAAAGAGGTTAATTTATTTGCTCAAGGTCACTGAACTAGTGGTGCTAGAGCTAGAACTCAAACCTCTTTTAAAGCTTTTCTCATGAGTCATTACTACAGCAAATGCATAAAACATGTGAGTCAGGCCAGGCACGGTGGTTCATGCCTGTAATCCCAGCACTTTGGGAGGCCAAGGCAGAAGAATTGCTTAAATCCAGGAGTTTGAAACCAGCCTAGGCAATGAGCGACCTCGTCTCAAAAATAAAGGAAAAAAAAAAAAAGCCAGGCATGGTGGTACACACCTGCAGTCCCAGATACTCAGGAGACTGAGCTGGAAGGATTACCTGAGCCCAGAAGGTCAAGTCTGCAGTGACCCATGATCGTGCCACTGCACTCCAGCCTAGGTGACAGAGTGAGACCCCAACTCAAATAAATACATATATACATATATACATACATACATACATAGATAAATAAATAAAATAGATGGGTCAGATCATCAAATAATAGAAACAACCCATTTACAAGAGTCTCTTCTTTCATTTTCTTCCTTTTTCCCTGCCCTCCTAAAACTCTCCCTCAATTGTTTTTTTAATTTTTTTATTTTTATTTAATCAATTTTTTTATTATGGGTTTGTGGGGTACAGTTAAGGGTTAGGTGTACAATTATGTTTCATTCAGGCACCCTGTTGATAAGAGGTGTTTTCCCATCCCCAGGCAGATATTTGCTACTGTTAATCCCATCCCCCTCCCCCCCGAATAGTTTCCCAGTACCGTCAGTCATTTTCTTATAGTATTACATTGGATGTTCAAGGTCCATTATATGAGTGAGAACATGTGATACTCGGATCTTTGTTTCTGTGAGAGGTCACTCAGTATTATAGACTCTAGTTCCATCCAGGTTGCTGCGAAATTCATGATTTTGTTCTTTTTTATGGCTGCGTAGTATTCCATCATGTATATGTGCCACATTTTTTAAATCCAGTCCTCTTTTGATGGGCAGCATGGTTGTTTCCAGGTTCTTGCTATTGTGAACAACGCTGCGATAAACATATGTGTACAGGCATCTTTTTTTAGAGTGATTTGAGTTCTTCAGGGTATATTCCCAGTAGGGAGATTGTGGGGTCATATGGAAGGTCGATTTTTAGAGCTTTTAGGAATCGCCACACTGCTTTCCACAGAGGTTGCACTAGTTTACACTTCCACCAACAGTGTAGAAGTGTTCCCTTTTCGCCACAACCTCTCCAGCAGCTGTTATTTTTTGAGTTGTTGATAATTGCCATTCTGACTGGAGTTAGGTGGTATCTCAGTGTGGTTTTGATTTGCATCTCCCTGATGATTAGTAAGGTTGAGCATTTCTTCATGTGTTTGTTGTCTGCTCGGATGTCTTCTTTTGTGAAGTGTCTGTTCATATCTTTTGCCCATTTTATAATGGGATTGTTTGTTTTTTTCTTTTCGGTACGCTTCAGTTCCTTGTAGATCCAGGATGTTAAGCCTTTGTCAGACCTAGAGTTGGCAAATACTTTTTCCTAGTCTGTAGGCTGTCTCCCTGCTCTCTTGATGGTTTCTTTGGCTTTGCAGAAGCTTGTCAGTTTAACAAGGTCCCACTTGTCTATCTTCTCTCTTATGACCTGTGGGTTTCGGGTTTTGTTCAGGAATTGGCTGCCAGTTCCGATTTCCATGAGGGTATTTCCTTCCTTTTCTAAGGTTCTTATGGTTTGAGGTTTTACATTTAGGTCTCTGATCCATTTGGAGTTAACCTTTGTGCATGGGGATAGATAGGGGTCCTGTTTCAATCTTCTGCATGTGGTCAGCCAGTTTTCCCAGCACCATTTACTGAATAGGTTCTCCTCTCCCCAGTGGTAGATGGTGGGGGCTTTGTCGAAGATTCAATTGTTTTTTAATCTCACATACTCCTCTGGTCTTAACAGCCTGGGGAATTTAAAGGCAATTACTAAGTAATTGAGAAAAATGTAATCACAGTGGATTGAGGACAGCAGGGACCATGCAGTGCCTTTCATTTTCCAGAATTCTTTTTTCTCCTAAATCCTCTGTAGGCCCTTTAACATGAAAACCTGTGTTGTTCAGAACTTAGAATTTTGATCTAACCACTTTGCCAATGGTCCATTTTAATTATACCAGAGACTATTTATAGCTATTTGGCTCTCTGGGCTGGGCTTTGGGTCCAGCAGCTGCTGCCAGAGCTAGTCAAACATGATTGAAAAGTGCTGAAGTTCAGCTTTAGGTTGGAACAGTCACCTGCTTACTAGTGTTTCACGTTACCCAGTTTACTGATATCCTTAACCAGGTCAAACTGGGCATTTCTGGCCAGTAGACAGAGGGGGAGGATGTGAAAAAGCAACGTTTGAAGCAAACTTGTCCCCTGTCTTCACATAAATAAGTTGATTCATCCTAGTGATCCCCCAAGTTTACCAGTCTCCCATAATGTGTTCTGAGGTATACAAGGCCTGGTATACAGCTACTGGAGACAGGGAGCCAAGTTAATGACTGTGCAGATCCTTTGGATTCTGAAGCCTCTACAGACTAGTCAGGTTCAAGAAGAAAAAGGAAAACTGGTTTCTCATCCTAGTTCTGCAACTTGACTCTGCATGTGTGTGTGAGTGTGTGTGTGTGTGTATTTAGTGAGAACTTTTTTTTTACTATGTATGTATATGTTATAAACATTATATTTATGCATGCATCATAAACATATGTTTTTAAAAAATTTTCTTTTTCTATCTCTGCATAAATAATATCCTAAATAACATGAAAGGATATTGTTTTACATTTTTAGACTTTACATAATGTTATTATGTGGAATTTTCTGCAACTTTTTCCCTCAACAGTATAGTTTTTATATGTTTTGCTCTAGTTCTGTGTTGCTACATATAGCTATAATTCCTTCATTTTAATTCATTTCATTCTATGAAGTCCCATCAGAAAAATATACCATAATTTATGTATTTATTCTGTTGATGGTCACTTAGGTAGCATTCCACTTTTTAGTATCTCAAACAAAATCCTTCAATGGATATCTGTGTATGCATGTGTATCCTTATGTACATGTGGGAGAGTTTCTCTTGATTAAATATCCAGGAGTGGTATTATTTGATCATTATGGTATGCCTAAGCTCAGCTTTGGTAGAAAGTGCCAAATAGCTTTCCAAAGAAGTTGTATCAATTTATATTACCACCAGTAATGTACAAAAGTTCCAAGAGATCAACATCTTCATCAGTACATGGTAATGTCAGTCTCTTTTCATTTTAGCTGCTCTGATGGGTATGCAATGTTGTGGTTTTAGTTTGAATTTCCCTGATTATGAGTGAGATAGAGCACATTTAATAGTTTTATCATCTGATATGGTGTCTTTTTCTTTTTTTTTTTTGATTTATTATAGAAATGAGGTCTCACCAAGTTTCCCAGGCTGGTCTCGAACGCACGGGCACAGGCAATCCTCTCACCTCGGCCTCCCAAAGTGCTGGGATTATAGGCGTGAGCCACCGGCCAGCCTGATATGCTGATATGCTTTCTTTCTTTTTTTTTTTTTTTTTTTTGAGTTGGAGTCTCACTCTGTCACCCGGAGTGCAGTGGCCGCTCCCGGCCACCACACCCTCGACCTTCTGGGCTCCGGTGATCCTTCCGCCTCAGCCTGATATGCTTTCTTAAAGCAGATATCAACGGGAATAAGAAAGGGGTGAGACAAAGGACATGGAGGAAAGGTAGTGACTATGGAATGAGGGTGGGAAGTGAACACTGTGGAAAGGAGAGTCTAAAGATACTAAATCAAACTTTCTGCATAGACCAGTTTTTCTGAGGATTAGCCTAAATTATACACAAATTCAGGAGTGATGTAGTGCAGCAACTAATGCTGTATCCTTTGAACTCCAACCACAAAAAAACTCCTGACAGTGACCTAAGGCAGTGACTCTCCTTTCCACAACAGCAGCACCTCAGGCCACTTCCTGGCATCTCTCACCAAGTTAGTTCCTGACTGAGGCTCAATGCCCTTATCTCAAAAATGGTAGCATCAGCTTTTCAGATTCCAGTTAGAAGCCATATGATGTTAAAAAGCACAGAATGGTAAATGCTGTCTTACCCAGCATCAATCAACAGAGCTTTCTATTAGAGTTTGTATTAGGCAGAGTTTGTATTAGGCAGACTGTAATAGCAACTTGGTACTGCCTCTCAAACTAATATGCATGTGAATCACTTGGGGAATCTGGCTAAAATGCACTTTCTGACTCAGTAGGTGTGAGGGTAAACCTGAGATTCCGCATTTCTAACAAGCTCCCAGATGCTGCTGAGCTGAAGACCATACTTTGAGTTTAGAACATGAGCAATGGAGTCAGGCAGAACCGAATTTTAATCCCAGCTCTGCTGTCTCAAAGCTGTGAAATGTCTGGCAGGATATTTAATCTCTCTGATCCCTTAATTTCTTCACCTATAAAAAGGAGATGAAAAACACGACCTACTTCATATGGTTGCTGTGGAGGTTAAGTGAAATAATGCACATAAAACATGCTTAGCACAGTGCATGGAAAGAGTAATTAATAAATATTAGTTATTATCAATATTCCATGAACTAGCACTCCCACATGTCTACGATTCACTAAAGACTGCAGTTCAGAATGATTATCTGAAAGCACTGCAAGAGCCTAGATTAATCAGAGAGAGACAGATTGAATCATATTTAGTCATATTTTGTTAGGCCTATTTCTTTTTTTTAATTTTTAATTTTTAATTTTTTGAGTTGGAGTCTCACTCTGTTACCCAGACTGGAGTGCAGTGGCCACTCCCAGCCACCGCAGCCTCGACCTGCTGGGCTCCGGAGATCCTTCCGTCTCAGCCTTCCAAGTAGCTGGAACTACAGGTGCGCGCTACCATGCCCGGCTAATTTTTTGATTTATTGTAGAGATGAGGTCTCACCAACTTGCCCAGATGGGTCTCAAACCCACGGGCTCAGGCAATCCACTCACCTCAGCCTCCCAAAGCGCTGGGATTACAGGCTGAGCCACTGAGCCCGGCTTGTTAGGTCTATTTCATTGTATTCTAATTCTTTGGAAATTGAGACCTGTATCAGTCAGGATCTCAGCAGGAAACAGATGGCACATTCAAATTAGCATAATTAGCAGAAAGTTGAACAAAAGGATTATCTACAAAGGTGTGGGCAGGGTATAGGAAAACCAAGAGGGAGAGATAGTACGGTAACTTGGGGCTATTACCATCTCCATGCACAAAGGGATAAGGGGAAGGAACACATAAGATAAAAGGAAAATGGGGTATACAAAGAGTCCTCTTGAGAGAGCAGTGGCCTTTAGTTAAAGGACAGTAGCAGCCTGAGGCAATCCTACAAGGAGGAAGCCAGGAATAAACACCTTGACCTCAATTTCTTCCCTCCCTTTGATATCTTTCCAAGGTTATCCATTGCTCAAAACCTAGGAGAAGTCAAGAAGGGAGAGACTCATTGAGGTAATTCATATAGGTTAGCCTCCTGGGGCACAGAGCAGGGTATAAAAGGGTAAAGAGTGGATCAGGAGGGGTAAGCAGGAGATACCTGGTATATCAGCTTTGACACATATACATAACCAAAATATATCCAAACCAGAACACTGTATTCCTCTGACCAAGCCATGAGAAAACAGACTGTTTTGGACAAAGCTAAACTCAACTAGTTTATCACTAAATGAGGATCAATGAGGATATTCTAGAATATCTCCCCATTAGACGTCCTATAATCATCTAAAACTCAATACAACTAAAACTGAATTTATCCTCCTCTACCACCATAATTTAACTTTCCCATGTCCATCAATTTTAGCCTTTGGATATGCCGATTTCTTGACCTGCAACACCCTTCCATTTCCTCTCTGCATATTTAAATCTTACTTACACTTTAAAATCCAACTCAAACACTTCTCCCTCCTTAAAGAGGTCTTTTCCCCAACAACTTTAGCCCACAGTGATTTCCCTTGTCCCTGAACCCTCGTTGCCAGTAATTTAGTCACTGCTGTCAGATACTGCTATTTCTGTACACATATCATCACGCCAACTAGATATTATACTTCTTGAAGACAGAAACTGTCTTAATTTTCTTTTTCCCCTTGTCAATAAAAGTATGTTGAGCCAGGTGCAATGGATCACGATTGTAATCCCAGCACTTTGGGAGGCAGAGGTTAGAGGATTGCCTGAGCTCAGGAGTTCAAGACCAACCTGGGCAATTTGGTGAGACCTCGTCTCTACAATAAATCAAAAAATTAGCCAGGCATGGTGGTGTGTGCCTGTAGTTCCAGCTACTTGGAAAGCTGAGGTGGAAGGACTGCTTGAGCCCAGCAGGGCGAGGCTGCGGTGGCCACGAGTGTAGCATTGTACTCCAGCCTTGGTGACAGAGTGAGACTCCTACTAAAAAAAAAGTATCTTGAGATTTATTGCCTATAATAGGTATACAATAAAGAATAAAGATAGGGAAAGAATAGCAGAGGACCAAATTTCTAATCTCGTTTTTTCATGGGAGCTTCTCAGAAAAAGCATGGCTCTCTGCCTGGCCTTATGTGGAACTATGCAGGCACAAAGGACAGCTCTGCCTCTCGTGTATCCACTTGGCATTTAAAGAGTATTCTTTTTTTTTGAGTTGGAATCTCACTCTGTTGCCCAGACTGGAGTGCAGTGGCTGCTCCTGGCCACTGCAGCCTCGACCTGC